>NW_022900934.1:12620464-12646853 GCF_012274545.1 Fukomys damarensis
AATTGTTTTTTTTGAATCCCTAAGTCGCCCAGGCTTGGCTCAAACTCACGGATCCTCCTGCCTCAGAATGTGTCTGCTTTTGATGACCCTGGCTATAGATGTGCAGTGGGCCACCAGGGTGCCTTCTAACGCCTTCCAGTGTGGAGTGAGAACAAAAGCATCATTTTCCAGAAGATGAGAAAGACGTCAGGCGGCACAGGCAGCCTGGCCGGCCTGACCCGCCTCCCAGCAGGAAACAACCCACAGTGTGCAGCCAGCCCTTGGGGCTCACGTTCATCAGTGCCTGAGTCAGTTTTATTAGTTAGTCTCTTGTATATGGAAAAGCACACTCCCTGTCGCGGAGGCCCTGCCCTCGCTGGATGACTGCGCACTCTGTGGGCAGCACGTCCAGCTGGCGCCCGTCCCAACCCGCCACGGGGAAGAGTGAGATACAATTCCTCTCATCTCCCGAGGGCGCACGCTGCATGGCCAATAACAAGCAGGCTTGATGAGGTGTACGACAGCTTGTCATCCAGCAGTTAGTGGCCTTGTTTCCCTTCCTACGATAATACTGGATTTCATACAGATCACATCAATAAGAGAAAGCTTCATACCTAACAGCTAGTTTCTGAAAAACAGATGTTTCTGCTCAATTTTTGCACCTTTATTGCTGCCTGTGACAGTGCAATTCTTCCTCGTGCCTAACAGGCCTGATTCCACTCATCTGTCTCGGCTCTAATTCAAGTCAAAGTCAGCGAAGCGAGCCAATTCCTGGCCTATTTGTGTTTTTTCCACACATTATTCTCAATGATTCTCTTGTGCTATGGGGTTTTTGTTTTTTTTTTTCCAGGAACCAATACCTTTAAGAAATGCTGATACAGTTGCAGACGTCAGTTTTCTTTTCTGTGTTATTCTCTTTGATGGAAATCACACTTCGGGGTCCTAATGAAACAAGTTTTGTCTGCATAAATAGTATATTGTTATTTTTTATATCTTCTGCTAAGCAGGAAAATATATCTGCCATTAATTCCATAAACATAAAGCTAATTCTTTGGAAACCTGTACCCTTCTGGATAAAGTTGGTTAAATTCCCACGGACGAGATTCTAGGTCCTCAGACCAACAAGCATGGAGTTACCCTGGGGGCCTGTGCCAGGGTTTTATTGTTTATTTCACAAAAAGACCAGACCGATGCCACAACTACTGCTGTGAGGCTTCCCCCCTTGTCACCTCCATGGCCTCTGCCTCCACGAGAGCCACTCTACCCATCTCCAAAGGTCTGCTTCTGTCCCTGTCCCTCCTCCGGATCTAACAGTAACACAGTAGTCAAAGCGATCCTTTTAACTACAAGTCACATTACTGGCTCTGTCATAGGCAGTAGTCTAAGAGGCCCAAGCTTTCTGCTCCCTGAAACGTATTCCTTCCAGAGTGTGGATAAGAAGTATCCAGTAGAGTAGTGCCATCTATCACTCCATCTATCAGGTTGCTAATCAGCTGACTTTGAGTTCATCAGAGTAGGGGAGAGCACTGGGTGGACCCGACCTAGTCAGGTGAGCCCTTACAGGAATGAGATCTTCTGAAGAAGGCCACATGGCAAGGATCTGAGAGTGACAGGAAGAAGCTGAGAGTAGTGACCAACTGACAGCAAGACAGTGGGACCTCAGCCTTTAGTCACAAGGAGATTAATTCTGTCAACAATCTGAGTGACTGTGGCAGTGGACCTTTCCCTACTGTAGCCATGGGATGAGGACATGGCAGACAACATCATGCTTTCAGATCTGTGTGATCCTGAGAGGACCCAGCTAAGACATGCTGGCCATAAACTCTAGTGTGACATGTGTGAGCTGTTGAAGCCGCTGGGCTTGTGACCACTCATTACACGGTGTGATGGTCAATCTTGGCTGTCAACACGATTGGCCTGAGAGCTGCCCAAGCGATTAGGAAAGCACATTTCTGTGTGTGCCTGGGTGGGACGTGGTTGCACAATCTTGAGGACTCTATCTGGTCACTGGTCCCTTCCTCTTGGGCTCTTCTCTGCATCCTAGATGCCATGAGTTGACCCTGTTTTCTTCCACTGTGTCCTTTCATCATGAGGTTTCTGCATTGAAGCCAGCTGATCATGGCCTGAATCATCTGAAACTTTGCAGGAAGAGTTTGTGAAAGTTTGGAGATGCAGATTAGAAAGTCTCAGAATGATTCTGGTATGAGTCTCAAAGATCAGAGTGCTGATAGGAAGGGAAACAGTAAAGATTGTGCTCACAAGGTTTCATATTGGAACAAAGACCAATTGGGAATTGCACTAGAGGCTATTCGTGTTGTATTCTGGCAAAGTACTTTACATTTTCTTCATGTCTTGACACTTTGTGGAAGTCTGAGTTTAAAACTGAAAGACTAATTTGGCAGAGGAAATTTCAAGGCAGCACAACATTCAGGCTGTAGCATGGGTACTACCATAAACTTTTAACCAGATTTGTAGCAAGAATTGGAAACAAAAAGCACAGCAGAAAAATTTGAAAAGCTTATAAAAAATAAATATAATGTACAGATAAAAGTCCCCATGATGAATGTGATCATTATATATGTCAAAAGTCTTCTAATAAAATTAATTTTAAAAAATTTAGTCAAAAAAGAAACACAAGTGAAGATGAAGCCAAAGAAGTTGTGGTTGGTGAAAAGATCAGCATTGTTAAAAAAAAAAATTAAGTACGTTGCATGGAGACAAAAGGAAAGATGATTTAAGAGCATCTCACAATTTAGCAAGACCCCACTCATCAAAGGCTCAGGAAGGTAAAAGTGCAAACTCCTTTGAAAGACTTTGTTTTGAGTAGAGGGCCCTAGGGCACCATGGTCACTCAGGGGCTCCTTAGGAAGTCTTTGCCCAAGTTCACTCATTCAGACACTCAGGGTGCCTAAGGGTTCAGCTACCACTCAAGCTAGCAGCCGACCTTGGCAGCACTCACATGATGCTGCTTTTGCAGGCATGCAGAATGTAAGGGCTTTGGGGTCACAGAGTCTTTCACTCGGATTTCAAAGGAATACCTGGGAGGCCAAACAATGTGTGACAGGGTCAAAGTCTCTGCTGCAAGCTCCTGGAGACAATGTGTTAACCTATGAGAGTGACGCCGAGGGTACTGGGGAGACCCCAGGAAGTTGGAGATGCCTGGAACATGGAACATCTCTGCAAGGAAACCTGAGCAGAGCCAGCCCAAGAGAGAGGCCATGCCATTTTACCTAGGAAATATGTAATCGGCTCTTTGAATTTTATAAGGGTTCACAGCTAAGAGTTTTCCCGGAGTCTTAGAGAGGACCCTGAAGTTGATCTTTGAGCGATGCTGGGAGGGCTGAGACTTTGGAGAAGAAATTAGTGCATTTTAAGTTGTATGCAACATAGTTACATGATGGCAGGTGAGATTATGGCCTCCATAATTTCCGTAAGATGAAGTATGGTGCTTGTGAGTGTCAAGATGACCAAGAGTGGACTTGTGATGGTTAATTTTGATAGAATTAAGTCACTAGTGAATTAGCAAATCACCCTTCTCTGTTCTTAGGTGGCTCCTGGGAGCATGGCCCTGGGACTACATCTCGTCCCTGGTCCCTTCCTCTACAGCTCCTGCCCTGCTCTCTGCTTCCCGGATGCCACAGGTTGAGCAGGTTTCTTCTACCACACCCTTCTGCCCTGGAGCCAGCTGACCATGAAGTAGATCCTCTAAATCCATAAGCCAAAAATAAACTTCTCCTCAGAGTTGCAGTGTCAGATATTTTGGCCCAGCAGCAGGAAGGGGACAAATGCACATAGTAATTAAAAGCTTAACACATTGTTCTGCTGGAAACTCTGTGGCTCTCTTACTTGCTCAGATAAAACCAAGACCCTCACAGTGGCATGAGGCTCTGAATGGTCTGGCTTTCCTTCCCCTCTGGACTTCTCCATACACTTATCCCACTTTTATTCTACTGTGGTCATGCTGATATCTCACTATTTCACAAACATGTGAGCCATGGTCCTGCCTCAGGGCCTTGGCACTTGCTGTCTCTTCTGCTTGGAGCATTTTCCCTACATATCAGCCTGTTCCCCACTTTCACGTCCTTCATTTCTGTTCCATGCAGTGTCCTCTGAGGACCCCTGCTTACACCTTGATCCGACGAGTTCTGGCTTTGCTTTCATTTTAAGCACCAGCCCTCTCCACGTACACAGTAGATATATTTGTCCTTTCATTGATTGTCCCAGGCCAGAATACGAACTTACAGCCTCAGGAGCTTTGTTATTTTTCCCTTTGCTTTATACTTTCAGGTATGAGTTGGGAAATCAGACAAAACAGCATTTGTTGGCATCCTGAATGCCAAATGAAATGGCCCACATGAACTTGAAACTGCACATGGAAATAGAAATGAAAACCACAGAGGTCTGTGAACCCTTTTCTTGGCCTCTCTCTCTCTCTCTTTTTTTTAATGCTTTTGAAGAAACCTAATCAAATGCAGAGCTCCAGCCTCAGTGTGTGTTGTTTTTAATTAGTGCCTCTCTGCCCACTCAGCAGCCGCTGCAGCTCCTGGGCCCCCAGGTGCCCTCCTGGTCCTGGAGCCCAGGGCACTTTGGAGAAAGGAGGCCCGCACAGAGTCACTGCCTTGTCAGTCACCGCAAGACGCACAGTGCCAAATGGCAGCAGCCAGGGACGGGTCCGAGGGAAGGGAGCTGCTCTGTCAGGACAGCTGTGTAATTGGAAGGCAAAGCTAACAGCAATAAAGAAAATTAGCACGGACATCCAACGGCTTATGATGCAGACGCTGAAAAATAAGCAGAGCGCCCAGCACGCTCAGCCTGTTACTCATTTGAGAGTGAGGAGGGACGGGTGGGGGCTCGTGTTGGGTTAAACCGAGGGCTGTCCTGGGTCACCACCCGCTGCCCCTCTCCAGCTGTGCACTTGGTGGGGCTGCTCCCTAGCCTCCTCAGTCTGTAAAGTGGAGCAGCTGTCAAGACAAACCTTTCTGTCTTGGGGCCGTTGAGGATCCCTAACTCACAGGAGATGGGGGATCCAGAAGCTTAAGAGCCCCGTTTGCCAGGTGTCCTTTGTCCTGCCTGAGCTCTCTGGGGAGCAGGAAGAGGGAGTGGCCCTCAGTCAGTGTCCTGGGTGGGGCTGAGGGGGACAGAGCCCAGAAGATCAGAGAGGAAGCCACACACCGAGCGCCTTTGCTGTTTCTGCCCCACTTTCCGGCAGGGGTTCTACCTTGTTCCAGTTGAAGCAATTTTTTCTTAGGTGGGCTGAAAAATGCCCCCCAACCAAACCGGCCTACCTCCTAATAACCAGAACCCATGAATAGTTGGCCTTATAGGACAAACAGGAATTTGTCAATGCAGTTAAATTAAGGATTTGAGACAAGACTCCTACCCTGGATTATTCAGATGAGACCAGAGCCATTTCAAGAGTCCCTATCGGAGGAAGAGGGGAGTATGGGGGGATGTGAATGCCAGAATGACACCCATCTGGCTTTGGGAAGATCGAGGTGGAGGACGAGGACACGGCCCAGAGTGTGCAGGCGGCTCCTGGAAGCTGGAAAAGGCCAGGAAACAAATGTTCCCTACGCACAGCCCTGTCCACCCATCGTAGACTCCGGAGCTGTCAGAGGATAGCTGAATGTTGTTTTGGCTTGCTCAGTTTGTTCTCAGCGAGAACATTTTCCAATGTTTTGTAGAACAAACTACATCGCAGTGCGTGTCCTTTTCCATTTTGATACCGATGGGTATTTCTAGAAGTTATATTTTTAGACAAAAGATGTATTTTATAAATGTGTGGGGTTTTTGTTGTTGTTGTTGTCTTTGGTGGTTGGTCGATTGGATTCTGTTTTGTTTTATTTTGTTTTTGCAGTATAGGGATTGATCCCAGAGCCTTTGCCCTGAGCTACATCCTCAGCTCTTTTACAAATGTTTTGCTTTTGAGGACGGGGTCTTGCTGAGTCACTAAATTGCCCAGGATGGTCTCAAACTTTCAATCTTCCTGCCACTGCCTTCTAGAGCGCTGGGATCACAGGTGTGCGTCACCACACCCTTTTTTCTTTTTAAGAATTAGAATGAATTTCCCGTTAAAGAAAATGTCATTCAAAATGTCTGAGTTTAAATACAGAATCCCACTTAATAATCCATCACTCCCCATTTAATATTAAGTTCCAGGTAATTGCTACCCTTTGTCCCCGTCCTATATTTTTGTTGAATTAGTCACAATCATAGTTTGTGGCTGGCCTGGGGGTGGTAGGTTTTGTGTTTCTTGGAGTGAAAGAACCCACAGAGAGCCTCTCGCAGAGAAGAAACTCGGGATCCTCTGCCCCTTTCCTTCCCCTTGGTCTTTATTTGCCCACAGCACGCATGTAGCTGAGAAGGTGGACACTCACGTGCCGATCCACAGGAAATGGACTGACGGTCACCTTGCAGGTGTCCACGGGCCTCAGATCCCAATGTCACCTTAAATTTTATTCCCCTATACTTAGCCCGGGAGGGGCTCAGGGAAAGTCACCAACTGCAGGAGCAGGGAACAGTCATCCACTTTGCCACCCCCACCCGGGCCTCTGTGCCATGGTGCAAGTTTATGCTGACAGCCGGTTCCTCTTTCACTCCTCTGCCTGGCCTGCGGACTAGGCAGGGTTCTCAATGGCCCGTTTGATTGATCAGGACTCTGCTGTTCTCTCATTTCAGGGTACAAAGGTTACCTTGCTCCAGAAATGATCAATGGATCACTAACGCATGTGGGCATGTCTCACTCTCGGTCAGGCCACGGGACTCTTTGTAGACAGACTGCCAAGTCGTTTTGAAGCTGCAAGTGTACGAATTGCTTCTGTAGCTGAGCCCAGGCTGGAACACACTGATTTCAGGCCTCTGCGCAGCTGACTCCTCATAAGCTGCTAATGGATTCATGGGGTGAGGGAAGTGAGGTCGGACAGCTGCCCATTGAGACAGGGGAACAGAATGTCTCATAGAAGATGGGAGATATCATTAACCTTCACGAGGACACCTGCCTCTACAGAGGCCTGCACTGGAAACAAGGCCTTTGAAGGGAGCTGTGCCTTTAGCAGGAGCACACTTGGGAATGGTGATGCTGGACTAGGCTGGGGCTCCCTCATCTCTCACTGTAAAAGACAATCATCTCCAAAGGGGTGACCGGCAGAGAGGAGGGTGAGAACAGCAGCCCGGGGAGAGGAGAGCTGATTACTGAGGCCTCTCATCACTCACAGCTGGGAGGATCAGACTCGGGAGGAAAATTTAGCCCAAGTCCAGCATTTGCCAGAGATCTACTCTCAGAAGCCGACATGACACCAGTAATGACTATTACGTGTTCATGTGGCTTCTCCAGTGTAGCTCTCTTCGTGTGGCTTTCTGGCGCTTCTGCAGCTTCTGTGAACCATACACTGAGAAACAAGCAACTGCTCTCCCTGTCCATATGGGATCAGGATGAGCTCCAAGTCTGGCCCTAAGGCAGAGCATGTGACCTGGTTGAGCCAATCAGCAGGAAAATTCCTAGTCTCTGAAGTGGGTCGGGAACAGCGGGTAAATGTGTCTTAGGAGCCGGAGTGACTGGGGTATGTGCTTCTTAACATTCACCCAACAGCTCCCTTAGTCCCACAGTCCAGAAGCTGAGAGCCCAGTTCCCTGCTTTCCCATCCTCCTTTGCAGAACGTGCAAGTCACATGACCCAGCCCAGGTGAAACCTAGGGGGTTAATGGGCAAGTGGGGGTGTTAGCCGCTTTCCTTGTTGCTGTGACAAAATACTTGACACCCATAACTCAAAAGACAAGAGGTTTACTTTGGGGCTCCTGTTTAGAAGTTTCAGTCCCTACGTGGTCAGCAGCATGGAGGAAGGGCTCAGGTAGAGGAAAGCTGTCCATCTCACAGTTGTCAGAAAACAGAGAGTGAAGGGAGGAGCCTGAAAGAAGATTTGACCCTTCCAGGTCACACCCCTAGGGGCCCAACTCTTCTGACCAGGCCGTACCTCCTAACATGAAGCCAGCTATCCCACACTCAGAATCCAGTCACATTCCACACGCCCCTGCCTCTGACCGTATGAGGCTGGAGGGGTGGGTATATATCAGGTACAAACCATGACAGGACATTTTGGGAAAGATTCGCCCCAATGAGAAGGGCTGATGAGAAGACTTTTTTACCTTCACTGGATGCTGCTGCATGCCCATAATATGCTTAGAGATGTGGCAGCTATTTGGGGATTATACCAAAAGCACTGAGAGAATTACACAGAAAGCTACCTAGAATCTTACATTAAGAGTTGCTGGGTTGGCCCGGGGGCATTTGGCTCAGTGGTTCCACTTCCTGCCTCGAAAGCACAAGAGTCTGAGTTCAATAACCAGTGTCAAGAAAAAAAAAAATAGTTGCTGGGTCCTGTTTGCCGCGGACAACACTCAGGCCTGTCGTGTACATCTGACCAGGTAGGGGGATTAGTATTTAAGCCACTTTTTAGACTGACTTTTTAAAACCCTACTCAAATCATAAGTGGACTTCAAATGTGAACAGTCTGGAGCTACTAGAATCCATCTTACCACTCCATAGAGCTTGCGAATGATGCTATCATGGAGGAGAACAGAGCCAAGATAAGCAATCCTGATGATGCACTATTTCACTCCCCTGAATCCACCAGCACCTGAAGTCTTACCGCTGAGCTTTTCGGTTCCATCAATAATACATTTTACCTTTACCTAAGTCAGTTAAAGGTATATTTCTCTTGCAACTCACTGCTTTAAATTTTTAAATATCTACATGACAAAAGATTCCATTTGAATGTGAAAAGTGTTCTTTATGATATTTGTGACATTTAAAGTAAATGACTGAATACAAATAAATGGAAAACGGCTATCTACAACACAATAGTTAAATATGGCCCATGCATACTATGTCCTTCTACAATCATTTAAAGAAGATTGACCAGTGTGTGCTTACAGAGAATTATACCCAAGGCATCAACTATGTTAGAAGGGGGTGGGGATAACATTTATATATGCACACGTCTCTTATGCATATGTATTTGTATACTCACAGTTATAGAGCTGCGTGTATAGAAAATAGCATAGAAGAGTGCATAGTGGAATAAATACTAAAGATTATAAATGAATAGAGGAATGGTATTTAGCCTATATACCTCCAAATTGCTTTGGTTTTAATAAGACTATATTTCTATATTGCCTGTGAAATTAAAAATAAAATTAAAACTAGAAAAATATATAAAATAGCTGTGGGTGCTTTAAGTAGGCACTTTTTAATATAAAAAGAATTCCCTAATACAGAAGACTGAAAGGCAGTAAACTGATCGAATGTATGGAGATGCCACATGCAAGCTGGAAAATTCTACTGTGTGGCTTTCTGTCTCTGTCCTTCGGTCTCCACAGCCGAAACCTGAGAAGCAGCCATGATTATTCCTGCTGGCCGGCCTGTCTGGAGGCCCTGCTGGTCCCCAGGAAGCAGCCTTCCTACAGGTGGGACCTGATCTCTCGGCTGGCCTCGGGTAAAGCCCCTCAGACCAGAGGCCAAGAGGGGAGCACTTCCACCAAAATCCTTAGCCTCCTGTGAGCTCCACCCTGTTGACCCTCCATCCTAATAGGATAACTCTACCCTTGTTTTACCTGTAGGGTGACCAAGAGCGAGTCTCCATTTTGAGTTTCCCTCATCAATGTGCTTAAAAATGCCACTCCCAGAAGCCTGATTCTGTGGGGAGCACCAAAGGAGCCAGCGAGAGCTGTGACATAGTCACTGTTCTAGAGTAACAGTATTCACAGTAAGGGAAGTGGAGACACTTCCTCTTTCACTTGGTCTCTGTTGGAAGGGAAGGCCATGCCCTGAGCCTCAGCTATCCTGAGTCTGTGGCGCAAGAATGTCTGAGATCCAGTCGGCAGAGTCTGTCTTTGGCTCTAGGACAGGTGGGCAGCACCAGGGAAAAGGAGATCCTACAGGGCCTGGTGGGTCCTTGCAATGTCATTGTGAGGAGCAGTGACTCATCTATTGGCAGATGCTTTGAGCCCCATGGGGAGAAGGCAGTCTGAGCCTCCAGGGAGGAACAACGAGACCAGTGAGGAGCTCCCTGTGGGAACTGCATGGGAGACAGTGGCGGTCACAGAGGTCACAGAGGTGATGGTAGAACATGACAAGCGAACCCATCCTTTCTGTGCTTCAGAGGTGGACCCCACAGGATCTGTTGTCAGATTGAGGGTGGGAGTGACAAGAGAGACATACAAATGACTCTGGCTCGGAGACTTCTGGATAGAATCGCCATGTCTAAGCCAAAAGCCAGACAGTTGCTGCCATCTGGGCTCCCGTGGCATTTGGTTCCTGGGCTGCGTTCTTCCGTGTTGTACTCGAACCATCTCTTCACGTGTCTCTTTCCCAGCTCTGGTTCTGTCTGAGACAGGGGTTATGCCCTCTGCCACAGTGTAGCTCATGTCACAGCCACAGCCTGGAAAGCAGTTCATCATTCAGTGTTTGTGGAAGAAATAAACAGAGATACAGAGAGGTTGAGCAGACATATGGTGGAGGCAGTCAACCCTAAAATTCTCAGCAAAACACAACACGGGCAAAAAACAAGAAGAAGAAAATCTGGCTTGAGTCAGATATTTTTTAAAAACGTGTTTTGTTATCAAGTTGTTTTGGAAAAGGGCTTGGTGACTTGACATTATCCACTAATCTCTCTGATTTGACAGTGGCGGTCTTAAGAACCAAACTTGGAAACCCTCGCACAGAAACACACAGGCCCAGGTACAAAGATGCTCTCTGTATCTTTGTTAGTAGGACAGAAACCTTGGGAACAACCCAAACATTTACTGCCATGCAAACGTAACAGTGATAGTACAAAGGAACACTGAGTAGTAAATAAAAGAAGTTTCAAACGATATGTATCCGCAGGAAATCTCAAAAGCACATCCCTGGGTGAGGAAAGCAATTAGGAAAACGGTATAGCATGTTCTTATTTATATATAAAATCAAACATATATATATATTCTTTTATAATCTTTATCAAAATCATATAGTAATGAAGGCTCATAGAGCTGTTCAAGAAAAATTAGTCTCCCGCCCCCACTACACCATGATTTCTGCTCTCCAGAAACAAATGTTTTCAGCAGTTCTAGTGTTTCCAAGAGTCTCAAACTATATTTCTAAATAATATGATTATGTTGCTACTTGTTCACTTTTCTAGTTCATTATCTACATAGCCTTCCTGCTATGAAACAGAGTTATGGCAACTTAGTTCTCAGACCAGCAGCACAGGCCCATACATTGCCCCTCCGCCCCCCTTGGGAGAGTCACATCAAGACCTCATGTGCAGGAGGACCAGGGGGTACATGAAAATGGACAGATGATCCCAAAGGCCAAGATCTTTCTGGGACAAACGAATAAACGCTGGAGACCCGGGAGACGATAATTAATGTTTAAGCATTGTGTACTTGCATTGCAACGCTGGATATGTGAAATGTGCTAAGAGAGTAGTAGATCTTAAGTATTCTTGCCAGCAAAGAAAAATGCTAAGAGTGTGCAGAGGTGGGGTTTGTTCCTTGATTGTGGTGATCACTTCTCACTGTGAGCATTACTTTGCACATCTAACATATGCAATTTTTACTTGTCAATTATACCTCATAAACCTGGGGCTGGGGAGAATTATGCCAGGTTTATACGAGTATGGGTAGAAAACATCTACAGTAGAGCATATGATGTAAAATTTAATCGCCCTTTTCAAATGCTTTGTTGTTTGGGTTTTATTTTCTCTAAAACGAGTAATTCCTTCACCTCCTCCCACTTCCTTCATTTTCTAGGTAGCCATCACTCGCTGTCCCAAAATTCTCCATCCTGCCCATAACCCACCGCTCCCTGTGAGCGCATCTTCAGGTTGGGGGGCGGCTTTGTCTTTCTTGCCAACACCCAGGGGAGGGGCTGCTGCGTAGCTCCGATTCAGAGACACAATCTGGACATTTCCGGGTGTTCCACATCATGCTGGGGCTTCCTCCCCACATCTGTGTCGGGTTCCCACAACACCCCTTCTCTCCCCCTCTCTCACTGGGGCGCCTCCTCCCGCCACGACTCCCTGAGAAAGGCCACCGAGGCTGTGTCTCTGGGATCCTGCAGGTCTGAAGCGGCCTCGCTCTGCCCTCGCCCTGTAACCCAGCGCGACCCGCACTCTGCCGGAAGCACATTTCCCACGAAGTTTGGGGTCCTGCCCTTCTTGCTTCTCTGCAGGGTTGCATTTTCCATCCTGCTCCTCAATTGGATATCAGCTCCTTCCATCTGGATGTCTGGATCTTATGAACACATCATGATGTTCCCAATTGTCTTGTCTGAGCACTACAGAGGCCCTGGAAGTGCATCCATCTGTTAGCTGCGCCATAAAGCTTAGTTGTAAAATTCCAAAAACGGCAAGAGTTGAAAATCGCTTGCAACCTACCACTTTTTTCGCATAGTTAAGCAAAGTCAGCGTGGCCAGATTTCCCACCACAAACAGTTCCCGGGGTGGGACGGGGACCTTGGACCGCTGTGCCTTGAGCTCCCTCAATGCTCCTCCAAACCCCTCAGGCTCCCAGGAGAAACCCCAGCCCCGGGAGGTCACCCGCACAGCTGAGCCAGGACAGGCTAAGCTCAGTCCCTGTGGGGCCCCAAGGAGCAGCTCTGAGGATCCAGAGACAGGGCCGGCCCCCCAGGCTGTCACAAGGACCTTCCAAGCCCCCTCAGGTCGGCATGAGCCTCTGAAGCCACAGCTGTCCCTGGGCAGCCCCCGCCTTCTGTGCTCTGTGTCCAGCAGCCTTGGCACGGGGGTCCTGGAGGAGCTGAAGCCCTGCTGATCCACAGGCAGCCACAGGCCCCTTCTCCTGCTGGGCTCCAGCCCCGTTTTTAACTCTCCTTGCTTGAGCTACAGAAATAAATAAACACACAAGTGTGTGCATAGTCCCTGCCCCGCTTGAGATCCCTGAGCCCAGCTGATCTGCTGCTGGGTGGACACAATCCACATAAATAAGGTTCGGAAAGACCGCTGATGCCACCACCCAGGCTCTTGCAGGAGGGCAAAGGTCCCTCAGTGCACACAGTTATTTCACAGTTTCTTGCACTGCAGTAATCTGTGCACTTGCACCTGTCCCTTGCTAAGCTCTGACCTCAGTTTATCCCTTGGCCCTGTCCTTCGCATTCTATATGAGAGGCTGCCACTCCTCCTGAAGCAGTCTAAGCCTGTTAAACATTTGGGTTCTCAAGCCCCACTCCTGAAGTACCAAAACCGGGTCCCAGGAATCAAACACTGTCACCGCTCCACAGGAGCAAACACTTTGGTATAGATGAGAAATGGCCTTATCTTTCTCTGCAGGGGGAAAAACAAGATTTGCCCTTCTGTTTACATTTCATGTGATTATTCACAGAATTTGTCTACTTTCTTATCGTTAGCTTTCTGCTTGCACCATCTATCTCTTTTCCTGTGTTATTTTATACTATGGAGTGTTCATTTGGTCTCTTCCTGATAGTGCATTTGCTAGGGATTGTAACATATTTACACTCATCAGGTCTGTCCTGGATTAGAATGTCACCACTTCCTGGACAACCTGAGGGATATGTGTGTCGTCATCACCTAATTTAGTCCTGCATGTGCTGTAAGCCCCAAAGACCTGGTTCTGGCAGGTTTGTGAACTCACTGTACTTACCCACTTATTCACTCACCTTCCATCAGTTCTGCACTTGCATTTAGAATCATTTCCCTTCAGCCTGAAGAATTACTGTTGGTGTTTAGCTTAGCGCAGATCTGCTGGCAGAAAAGTCTCTCAATTTTGCTTCTCTAAAAATGTCTTTAGATCCCAACAAATGCAAGATATGTTATAATCCCTAGCAAATGCACTATCAGGAAGAGACCAAATGATTACTCTATAACATAAAATAACACAGGAAGTAAACATGAAATATCTTCACTTTCAGAGTATATTTGTGGTGGGTATAAAATTTCAGCTTGGTTGTTGTTCTTTTTCAACACATCAGTCAGTGTCATTCTCATTCTGATGGTTTCTGGTTCCACTGTTTCTGCTGAGAAGTTCATTGTTTATTGTTTCTTCCTTGAAGGAAAGGTGTGGGGTCTTTTTGTTTGTTTTTATTTTTCTTTTTGCTTGAGCTTAAGATTTTTCTCTGTCTTTAGTTGGTGGGTGTCAGACTACAATTTGAAGATATGTGTATGTTCTTATTATTATTGATATAGGGCACTGAATAATCCAAATAAGGAAAATATTATAACTTCCAACCTGCTAGATATTGGAAAAGCTGAGTTTGTGTTCTCTAAAATCGAAGAAAAAGAAACCATCAACAGAACTAAGAGACAACCTACAATGTGGGAAAAAATTTTTACCAGCTGCTCCTCAGACAAAGGACTATTATTTACAATATATAAAGAAATGAAAACAATCAGCCCCCCCAAATATAAAGACCCAATTTAAAAATGGGCATCTGAAATGAACAGATGCTTCTCAAAGAAGTAAAAGCAGCAAGTAAATACATGAAAAAATATTCCACATCACTGGTCATTCAAGAGATGCAGATGAAAACAACACTGAGATTCCACCTCACCCCACAAAGAATGGCTGTTATCAAGAAATCAAATAACAACAAATGTTGGCGGGATTGTGGGGAGAAAGGAATCCTTCTCCATTGCTGCTGGGAGTGCAGACTGGTGCAACCACAATGGAAATCAATATGGAGATACCTCAAACAGCTGATACTAGAGGTTCCATTTGACCCAGCTATTCCTCTGCTGAGTATCTTTCCAAAAGAATTAAAAGAATCACATCACAGAGATATATGCACACCTATGTTTATAGTGGCACAGTTTGTAATAGCTAAAACTTAGAAACAGCCCATTTGCCCATCAGTTGGAAACTGGATAAAGAAGATGTGGTTTTTCTATAAAATGGAATACTACTCAGCCATAAAGAATGAGATATTAGATTCATTCATAGGAAAATGGATACATATTGAGAATATATTCCTAAGTGAAATAGATAAGTCACACATGTGCAAATACCGATTAGTTTCTCTGGTGTGAATAAACTATAATAGTACATAAGATTCTAATGAGATAATTGACAATGTGAAATAGGAAGCAAAGGGCTAAAGTTATAGGGAAAGTAGGAAGGGTAGGGGAAAGGTAATAAGGCAAAAGAAAAAAAATATGAAAAAATGGAAATAAAGTGTTTGTAAATGGGGAGGAGAGGGAGGGGTTGAAGGGAGGGCAGGGACAAAGGGAAAAAAATGAGAACCAAGACCTGTCATGTAAAGGTACAAGATCCCAATGATGAATGTCACTGTACCATATACCTAAAATGTACCAATAAACTCAATGAGGAAAAAAAAATTGAAGAATGAATTCTAGGAACAACGGAGGTTAAGAGTAGGAAAAATATATTGAGAGAAAGACAGCTTCAGGGGGGACTGGAAAGTGGGTTGCCTGCCCACCCTGCTTCTCAGAGGTATTTTATTGAGCAAAGCCACAAGATGAGGTGGGTTCAAGGTGAGACAAAATTAGAATCAACCAATGAAATCCAAGGGAGAATCACAAGGTGGGCATGAGAGGGACAAAGCCATAATCAACCAATAAGATTGTAAGTACAGCTTCCCAGGTAATATTGATTAAATGGGGGCCAAATGGGAAAGTGAGTCACACACGGGAAGCATACACAGAATGAACAAGGAGTTTCTGGAAAGGTAATAGACTAGGGAGATTTCAGTCCCCACTTAAGGTGCCTGATGTCCACTTAGAATAGCAGACACTGCTATTCATCTCTAGGGGAAGTATGTGAGTGTAGTACTTTTTGTCTTTTTATAATGCTGACCTTCAGTGAATATATCCTGATTGTCTTCCGGGCTGAGAGCCCACCCCTGCCTAACTGCCTTATAATATTTTCTAACTAACTTAGCTATCCACAGTATTATCATGCTAGTAGCTCTCTAATCATGACTTGGTGTGTTTAACCAGATTTGGAACATGGGCTGACATCCTTTATATGGCTCTGCAACCATTCTCTCTCTTTAGAATTTCAATTGCACATATTTTAGATCTTTTCAGAGTATTCCATATTTTCTAGTGTTCCTTTCTGTTTTTCAAAGTTTTTATTCTGTATTTCAACCTGGATATTTTTAAAAATGTCTTTTGCTATATCTAAACAGTTGCTACATCACTGCCTTATATTTTCATTTTAGTTATTTTTTAGTATGAGACTATCTGATTCTTATTGTATAAATTCCATTTCTCTTAGAAAAGGCTCCACCTTTTCATTTTGCTTTTTATCATATCTCTAAGTTATTGCAAAGTCTGTCTCTGGTCATTTCGGTAACTAACCATCTGCAGGTCTTTTCCTGTTGTCTGTTTTTTCACCGCTTAGCAGCTGGTCGATTCCACTGTATGTCTATTAACCTTTTTATGAGTGCTGGATGTCCTGTTTGAAAAATTGTGTCTTTTCATTATATCATTTTTTCTTAGAGAGTAAAATCCTCTAGAAGCCACTATTGCAGGCGCAGATTTGAGTCTGGGGTTAAAATGCTTCAAGGTTGATTTTTCTGTCCTTACAGAAGGATGAGTTTACTTCTGCCTAGGGCAAGTCCTTCAAAGGTCTCAAACAAAAGACCTGGGTGTGTTTCTGGAACTCCTGTTGGTTGAGCCTTGAAGTCTATGATTGTTATTCAGAAATCAGGATACCCATGCAAACTGCTCCTAACTCCTTAGCTTTGCCGCTAGGCTTCTGAGCAACTCCCTCTGTGCAGCTTCGAGATCAACAAAGCCCTCTGAAGGGAAAGT
Source organism: Fukomys damarensis (assembly GCF_012274545.1). Taxonomy (NCBI): domain Eukaryota; kingdom Metazoa; phylum Chordata; class Mammalia; order Rodentia; family Bathyergidae; genus Fukomys; species Fukomys damarensis. The sequence continues at coordinate 12,637,227 of NW_022900934.1, forward strand.
GCTGGTGAAGATTCCCCCTGCTGTGCTGTCCCTGTCCCTCTTGCTACCTTGAGTGTCGGCCTTGGTCTCCCCTCCCGGGCCTGTGAAGATCTGCTGCTTTCTGTTTCCTCGGCAATTCTGCACTTAGACCCTGGCTGGTAGCTCAAGGAAAACGAGATGGCAAGTGCTGGGCACCCCTCGGTGCAGTCTACTCTTCTCGGGAGCAGTGGATGACTCCTTCCCCGCCCCTGCCAAGTCCCGGCAGCTGAGGTTGACTTTGGAGGCCTTTAGTCAACTTCTCTCTCCTTTCCTCTTCCTCCTTTTCCTTCTCTCCCCGCCCCCATCTTTCCTAATTGTTCTTTTGGAAATCTGAGATTCACCTTCTCTCCTACCGAAATAAATGGTAAATTGTTTCTCTTTTTAGTTCCTCATGAAACCAAAAATTGAGATATGGCAGACAAAGACTAGGAACGTGCACGAGCGCGCGCGCGCACACACACACCCAGCTTAGAGATTACAAACCCAAATGTCTGCCAGGACCAGGCAGGTACGTCAAGCAATCCCAGCTTCCTAAAAAAAGAGTGAATCCAATGATCAAAGACAGAGGACATTAAGCCATAGTGACGGGAAACCCTGGGCTGGGAATGGAGGTAGACAGAAGGACATCCCACTCTGCAGGAGTGTGGGTAGAGATGCCTCTCGTGAGGTGGGATGTGGGCTGCACATTGACAACGCAATTATTCCAGAAAACCCCTTATATCGGACATGAAAATACATAATTCAAACTTCTGATGATTTTTAAAAACACTGTGCCTCCAATAAAAAAAAATAATAACAGTAAAATAATTATAATAATAAACAGTTTGGTCCAGAGATTCACAGCAAGGTCTCTGGAGCCAGGCCAGCTGGGTTCAAATCCTGCTTTGCTCCTGACAAGCAGGTGATGCATTGCAACTTATCTAACATCTGTGTGTAGTTTTCCCATCTGTAAGGTAAGAACGAATAAGAATGTCTAATTCAGGATCTTTGGGGGAATCAGACACCATAACACACATGCAACATGGAGCACCTGAGATCACAAATGCCACAGAAACGGTCCTTACGCCAGTTTGCAGACAGGGTCCCCTTTAGCTGCCTCCACCCATGACACCTCATTAAGTGTCTACCCAGCCCAGTCCTCCCACGCTGCACATGGGGCAGGTGTGAGGTTTCAAGGGGGAGGGACTTGCTCAGGCATAGGTGTCACTATGTGTAAAGCAGGGTCCAACACTGGGCTTTTCTTTACTGCAATTGATCGGTTAAGTCGTGTGCCCTGCAAGCCAAGCGGCTAATTTTCTTTGCAGGCAGAGGGACCGGAGCCCCCTCAATCTATAGATAATTCTCTAATTGGCACGATGGCCCCGGCTTCGCTGTGATCATTAGCAGAGCCCCCCCCAACCCCCGTGCTCTGGCCGAGTGAGGAGAGGGAGCCCTGACGTATCCCCGCTCATTTAAATGTTTAATAACACTCCGATCCGCACATCACTGGGTCATCCGACCCAAATTAGCCTGCTTGGCAAAGCCACTGCCTAACAAGGGGAGTGAAAGGGACGATGATTCATCAGCGCAGATTTCTCACTGAGTATTAAGGTCTCGGCTTCAGATGGCCTCAGAGCAGAACTGCTGTGACACTGACCTTTATCCCAGGGAGACCGAGCAGAGCTGGGCTGCCTCACTCACTTGGAGACAGCACGGGGGACACCCACCGCTGAAGTGAAGGACCCCTCTTCAACACCTGGTGTTGAAGACCTTGGTGCTCCCAGCTGCTCAGGGCAGATCCTGGGGTCCTCTCTGCTTTGCTCATGCTTTCTTTGGACTCCCTCTTAGTCCATTCACTTGCAAATCCCCTCAACTTGACCTCATATACAAACCCCAAAGAATTTCAGAGCCCCCGTGGTGCTCTCCTGGCCCTGCCCCTTCCATCCTCCTCCTGGGCCCAGCCGCGTCTGTCCTAGGTGCCCTATCTGTGTGAACACATGGTTCAAGGGTCCATCTAGACCAGTCAACACACAACCTCCTTTGCTCCAAAGGCTCTGGTCATCACCAAAGAAAACCAGCATCCTCTTCACACACGGATCCATCCCAATGCCTTACTCTGACCTGGGGTCCCACAGTGCCCTGGTTCACCTCTTTCCAGGCACACTGGCCTCCTGCTTCCTAACTCCCAGCACTGCCTGCCCTGGGCCTTGCCCCTGATGCTGGGTCCCAAATACAAAGACTAACATCCTAATAAAGCAGGTGAAAACACACGGGGAGCCCAGCGTGTGACCACAGAGGCAAAGGCTGGAGGCCAGGAACACCCACGATTGCCCGGGACCAGAAACTGGATGGGAGGCCTGGAGCAGATCCACTCCCTTCCCCAGCCAGGGCAGAAACCAGCCCTGCCCACAACTTGATCTCAGACCTCTGACCTGAGTCTGCAGAGAAGAAGTTCTGCCGCTTGCAACCACCCAGTTTGGGGCGATAGCTTGTGGTGGACCCAGGAATGGAACACAGAGGCCATGGGAAAGTTCTGGCTAGGAAGCACATGATCTGACTTCCCTTTGAGCCTCTCCAGCTGCAGAGGCCGTTGCTGCTGTGTGTATCCTAAGTTAAGTTCCAGAGGTTTGGCTTCTGCCCTGGTCTGGCTTGCAGCTTCTCATGAGCGACCATGAGCTTGGGACTCAGCCTTTCACAAGCATACCCTTCCCTTCATCATGAGGATTCCTGTTCCACTGTCCCCCAACACCAGCTCTGCCTCTGCCGACAGTGTTGCTTTAGTCACCTTCTGATGGACTTGTGCCTTTTATCCCTGTTTATCTGGGCAATGTGTCAATGGTAGCTGCCCCTTCCTCACTCACCCACATCCCACCCGATGCCCACACAGCACTGGGTGCCTCTCTTGCCAGAGCAGTGGAGATCCCGGCTTGGCCTCCATGGGCAAAGCAGGCAGGTGAAGGTTGTCTTGTGAGGTTGACACTCCTGGGGGTGCAAATGACAAAGGAAAGATATGAAGAGAGCAAAGGAGGAAAAGGGATGTGGTGAAGGTTTGCAGGGGCTTGCTTAGCCAGAGAGGCCAGAGGTCTCTGAGGAGGGAACACTGGAGCAGAGAATGCAAGGACATGGGGGAGCAAGTTATAGGAGCAGAAGAAAGGGCTAGCAAATTCAATGGCCCTGAGGCCAGCGAGGCTGAGGACTGACTCTAGGCTGCCAGACAGAGCTGAGGACAGCAAGAAACTGCACCTCCCTGACCTGCACCACAGGGCAAAGGACACTGGAGGGTGGCATCATGACAGAACCCTCCGAGGCTGCCATGTGCATAGAAACAACCCACTCTCAGCCAAGCCTCCTACACACACACACCCACTCTGTACACTGGAAATAATTTAACCACCAAGAAATGTCAAGATTTCAGGTACTTCACCAAGGACACAGTTTTTATTCAGTCCAGCTATAGTTCTGCTCAGAAGATTCTGTGGCCTTCATTAGATACCATGTTCTCTTGGAAGTGCAATTTGGAGGAAGAAAAGGGAAGGAGAGAGGTAGGAAAAGAAGGATGGGAGGAAGGGAGAAAAGGGAGGGGGAGGGAAGGAAGGGCAGAGAAGGGACAGGATAGGGAAGGGAAGGCAGGAAGGGGAAGCCCTGCGACTCTGACTTACGGAAAGCACCCATTGGAAGATGACTATTTGAGAGTCTTTTTTCCCAAAGATTTACACATTGCCATGGCTCCTGCCAAAATTCATTCACATGCCTCTGGACAGAAGTAGATCTCATACACTAATAGTGATAAATCTATTGACGGAATATACTTATTTAGGAGCCAGTGGGGATGCAGATATAAATTGTTCTTTCCTCTTAAACAATTTTATTGTGTGTGGCAGCAAACTATGAGACAAATAAGGAAAAGCATGAACATAACTAAAGCAGAATCAATTTTTAAAAGAAATGTGTAAACACTAAAAGAATGCATAACAAAATGTGTTTATGGATTCTGAATCTTGCCAAAGCCAAAACAATTTTTGAGAAAATATCCAAAGCATTGTTGATAACCTTGAACATATCACGTTCTTATGTCTTTTTAGTAGATAGTGGGGCCAGCTGGAAATTAGTTAAACTGGAATGAATTTTTTTGACTTCCCAGTGAAAAGGAAAAGTGTGGACAACAGAAAAGGTCAAAATCAAACAATAGTCATTTGAAACTTTTTAAAAACTAAAAATTTTAATTTTTATCTTTTTCTACCCAACTTTGAGAATTATGCACATTGTATTTCTTTGTCTTTGTCTTTCAGGAAATGATAGGTACTAAGGATATGTCAGGTGAGGTTTGTCCTGGGGAGTTTCCATATTTATAGGAAGCCTCTGCTGGGTTTCCACAACCTCAGGGGATCAGTTAGTGCTCAGGATCTAAACCAAGGCCTGCAGAAGTGAGAACCGGAAGATGAACACCCAAGTCAACCCCATTTCAAAGGACATTGTTATTTGATATATCTAAATGTCCCTCATGCAGTCATATGTGGGGCCTTTTGGATCTAGGGTGTGTGATGCTAGGATCAAGGATGCTAGGATGGAGGATGCAGTGCTAGGATTAAGGGTATGGTATTCTGGATAAGATATAAGAGACAGAAAGGAGTCAGTGGCTTGTAGCTTGCTGCCTTGCTGACTTCTGCCCACCATGAACTGTTTCTACTCTGCAATGCCTGTCTGCTGTGCCACCCTGCCTTGGAGCAGCTGATCATAGACTGAAACCTCTAAAAACTGTGAGCTAAATAAACCTTTCCTCTTTTAACTTTGGGTGTCAGCTATTTTGTACCAGCAAGGAGAAAAGCAATTATAAAACCAGCAGTATTTTGTTTTTATCAGTGAAAGCTTTCTGCAGCTGAAGTTCTCATTCATCTATCAGTGCATTACAGAGCTTTCTAGGCTTGTCTCTGTGTTAATCAGCATTCTAGTTTATAAATGGTAGAATCAAATCAAATGATTCCAGAATAATTTACTAGCTTTTGTCTTTGAAAGTCTGAACATAGATCTAGCTTCAGGCATGGCTAAATCTCAGCTCTCAAATCCAGGCAGCATCTCTCCCCCATCCCTGGGTCTTCCTTTCCTTCTTTCTATGAGCTTCATTCTTGGGCAGCCTTTCCATTTGACTTGGGTCCTGGTAGATCCAGAAACCCCAACAGACACACGATTTTTGTTTTATTTTGTTTTTTGTTTTTCTTTTTGGTACCAGGGATTGAACTTAGGTCCTTTTGCTTGCAAGATAGGCAGCAGAACCACTGAGCTAAAACTCCAGCCCAAAAGCATGATTTTTACTAGCCCACTGTTTCACTGAAGAATTGAATGTCATCAGCTCTGACTGGGCCCCTTGGCCATCCTTAAACCAATATCTATGGCCAAGAGGACCAAATGTTTTGACAGTTCTCATTTAAATCTACCCCTGTGCTGTAGATGGGTTCTTAGTCTCACACTTCTAAAGCAAGACTTGGCTCTTTGGAACAGCCAAGTCACAGGAAAGAGGACAAAAGCACTCACCGGTCCCTTGACACAGAAAAATGTCACTCTCCTTTGGGGTGCATGTACCCATGACCCCTCCAGGGTTTTGCTGGGGAAGAGGCACTGTGTGGCTCTTGGTGAAGAAAAGGCTGAAGAGGGAGGGGCAAGCACACCTTCTAGCTCCGGATTGTCATCTGCCCAGCAGCCTTTGAAAAGCCCCTGCTAAGATGTATGAAGAGATCACAGCAGCTGGCCAGAAAAAAAGAATTATCCTTTTGCTAGATGAGATTTTCTAACCTAGGAAATATATGGCATGGGATAATTATGGGGGACAGGAGCCTGGGTAAAGCGGAAAGGCTGATGGAAGGTGGCTCCCCAGAGGAAGCTGGAGCTGACAGTTGAAGACCAGGATATAGATGCTAAGTGGCCAAACAGCAGATGTCTATGCCAGCTCTAAACATGTTGGCTTGGAGCTGGGCTTGGTGGTGCACACTTGTAATCCCAGCACTTGGGAGACCAAGGCAGGATGGTTGCTGCGAGTTTGAGGCCAGCCTGGGCTACATAACAAGTTCAAAGGCAGCGTGAACTACATAGTAAGACCATGTCTCCAAAAATTTTCTTAAAAATATGTTGCTTCAACATCAGATACACCCGTTGCACTTGTTCCTTCACCCATGGGCAGGTGGGGTGATCCTTTGCCCAGGTTGCTTCCTAAGGGACCCAAGTTCAATTCGGCCACATGTGCTATTGATGATTACTGCTGGGAGTGGTGCTCAGTGTCAAAAAAGGGGCAGGTGCACTGGGCCTATTCTATCCCAAGATCTCAGGGAACTGGGAAAGACCTGAAACCTGATAATTATAATGTATGGATAATTAGGAAATGTTAGCTCAATACTTCAATGGTTAAAGATGGGTAAACATTTCTAGGGGTCTCAGATGACTCCAGACTTTGCATGATATGGTTCCCGCCATCTCTGCAGCCTCTGGCTGTATCACTGCCACCCCACATCATTCCAGACTCTTGGTCTCCTATTCCCTCAGGGTCTCCACAGTTGACCCTTTCCTGCTTTCACACTTGCAGCTGACCACCCATCCTCATCTTTCCAGGACCACCTTCCCTGACCACTGTGTCCCCAACAGGCCCCTCTCCTGATCCAACATTCTCCAGCTCACTTCCTGTCTATGGGCGCCCAAGACATGTAGACACTTCCTGGGAGTCATTCGGCCATCGCTGAGCAAACGGACATCACTGCCCTCGGGGAGTTTAAAATTCTAACAAAGGGAAGAAAAAAAAGTAACTCAGATAAGCAAATTTTTCAGTTTGTTAGAGAGTGTTGGGTATCATGGGGATAAATAAAGCAAGGGAAAGAAGTGATGGGGGGTGCAACTTAATAGGGACAGACGGAAAAAGGCTCCCTGAGAAGGAGACATTTGTACACAGATCTGAGAGTCATGTAAATATCTGTGCAAATATCTGGAGGGAAAAAAATCCATAGAGTTCAAAAAATAAACATCAGTAGCTCGAGCTTAGGATGGGTGAGGGACAACAGTTCACATGCAGCATCTCAGCAGGATGAGGAAGTCCAATCTACCTGGTTCCTGGGAAAGTACCCACCCCAGTGACCCCCTGGTGTGCCCTGCTTGCCCACTGCTGCATGCAAACCACCCCCATAATTTTAGTGGCATCAAACGAAAGCCAGATTCCTCTTATTGGTTCTGTGGATCAGGAATCCAGGTAGGATGCAGCTCTCTGGTGCCTGAGGCCTCAGCAGGGAAGAGCTGAAGCTGGGCTGATCAGAGCCCTGAGGACTCGAAGCATCTGGAACTGTGCCCATTCCCCGTGTAGTGTCTGCTGGCATGGCTCAAAGGACAAGCTTGGCTAGGGTTCTCCAGTAGAGGGTCTGAGTGTGGCCCCCACATGTAGCTTAGGGTTTCTCAAAGCACAGCAGCCTCCAGTGGTCAGCTTTCTTGCATGGGTGGCTCAGGATTCCAAGAGCAAATGTTCTAACAAATTAAGTAGAAGCTGACTGACTTTCTGACCTGACCTTAGAAGTCACATCTCTCGACCTTCAGTAGTTGAAAGTCAAATGCAAAGACAGAGGGTAGTCTACCGAGTGTCAGAACACTGAAGCTTTGTTTAATAACACGTAGTAACTAACACAAAATGCATCCAAGGCTTGGCTTCTTTTCTTTCTCTGTTTGATGCCTCCAGCCTATCCGCCTCTTAGGTTCCTGGGATCACAACCCCAATGGATTTAACCACAGTGCTTGTCCCGGGCTCTGTCTCTGGGGGACCCAAGCAAAAGCCTCAGACGAAGCAGGACTTACAAAATGGGATTTTAGTTCAGACACGAATGGCTCCTAAATCAGCCCAATGCAACTGAACAGTGGGTGCAAAGGAAACTCCCTTGAGTACACTGGGACATTGTTTCACACTGCTTTCCTTCGTAGAACTGCTTGGGCCACCTAGTTTTCATTTCTGTCCCCCTTAGCAGCTGCCTGCTTTTATTGGCAGCATAATACCTGATCAAGCTTCAGATGAACCTTTAAAGTCTCTGCTTGATGGAGAGAAGGAACAAGGGTGGTTGGGCAGCTAGGAACAGAAATGAAAGCCCGCCCCCATTGATCGGGCTTCCTAAGCCCTGTGACAATGCAGCAAATTTGGATTCAAACCGCAGCACATCCGGGTGGCCCCACTGCAAGAGAACTCTCTGTGGGAATTTGTAGTTGTTCTCTGTGCAGGTGATTCATTTCTCTCCCATCCACTCTGGACATCAAAAATTCAGACTATGTCAACCATCTGTATACCACCAACTCTTCATAGTGTTCACCGGGACAAGGGCCATTTTTAGGCCTTGCATTCTTGCCCTTTCCAAAAAGTAGCCCCCAGCACTGACATAATAAGGAGCTGGTAGCGTATTTGAAATCTTGGCTGATTTAGAAGTTATTTCCAAGAAACTCGCTGGTTGATTTATTGCCAATATGGTTGGTTGGTTTTGTTGTTTTTCACTAGACGTTTGCTTTACAAAATCATTTTCCTACCTCTTCCAGCTTGGAATGACAACTGTTGATTCAGACTGTGGCTGACAAAGTGTCCCTTGATAAAATGATGACAAAGGTGACGGTGATACTGACCAGAGTGGTGGTAATGACTCCCCACACTTTGGAAAACACTGGTCCAAGATAAGGAAGTATTACCTGAGAGCAGTTTACTAAAAGATATAAAATCTTTCCCCATCTTTAACTGCCTAGTGTATCTAGTTACAGTTTGAATCTCACGGAAGTATCCGTGGGTCACGGGTAGATCATAACTTGAGAACCTTACTGAGGCAGACACACAGAAACCCAGAGAGAGCCAGCCGACCCAAGAGCAGAGGCCCCAGCACTGCGCCAGTCCTCTGGACTGGTGCTTGGAAGTGGTTGCCATAGAGGCCTCGAGGGAGCTCATTGTCTTAGCCCAAAGGGAAATCATTAGGGGTTCCTGAATTGGGTAAACTACAGAGCTACTTGGGGAAAGAAAAGCTTGTCTGAAGACACATCATGAAGGACAGTTCCTCTTTCAAGAGCCCTTGGTAGAAATCATCTCTTCGGGGAGCCATCACCTCTGATGAGGCAGAAACTGCCCTGCACTAAAGCACCTCAGGGTGGGCTCGTCAGGTGGGCTTTGCTCTCCCATGGGAAAGGAACCGCAGGGCCCCTTGAACAGTTGGGCTTCTCTCCAAAGCAGACCAGGCAAAGCTCACAGTCATCTCTAAGTCAGGCAAGGGTGCAGTGACCGCTTCCACAGGGGTGAGGAACAGGAATACACAGGTAAAAGCCAGCTCACCTGGGTGTTCCTACATCCCTATTTTCTCTTCTTTTCTTCCAAATAAAATAAATAACTCGGGCGCCATGCTCACACATCATGTAAGGCAAGAATGAGATGGGCACAGAAGTTGAATATATTAATCAGACCTACTCCCTTCTTTAGAGACTGTAATTTGGGTGCTGTCATTTTCAGTCAGTGAAATGCTAAATAGAAGCACATCAGCTGGTATCAGATGGTTCCCCAAAATAACATCTCCGGGACAAGATCCCTTGATAAAATATCCCTAAAGAGTTTCAAGATACACAATTTTTTTTTTTTTTTTTTTTTTTTTT
>NW_022900934.1:12647144-12649655 GCF_012274545.1 Fukomys damarensis
TTTTTTTTTTTTTTTTTTTTTGGCAGCAGATTTGGCAGAATTTCCCTCCAGTTTCCAGCTTTCCAAGGGTGATTTCATTCCCAAACGCTTTTGAAGTTTACAAAATGTGCTGGCTCCTCACCTTCCCCCTGAGCTGAACTGTCCCTTCTGCATTTTGCAGTTAATTTTAATCCTCAAATTCATGGCTTCTTTAGTGCTGAGAACCTGGGGCAGGAATGAGCTAATCCTCAATTACATGTGGGCAAAACGGGGAGCCTCCAGCTAGCATATGAGCAGCACAGCATATTCCTAAAGAAGCTAAAAAACGACGACTCTGCCGGCCAGAACTATCTCTGCGGTTCTCTGAGCATAGCCTGCTCCTATAGGTTAAGTATTTTTATCTCTCCAGCTAGACCACATGTGCTGTCACAGCAGCATCTGATTCTTAACTCTCCTAGCTCCGTCCACTATTCCTTGAGTCTGAGAAGAAGTCCTCAGAAAATTCTTCCTGACAGCTTTGATTATTGACCCTAAGAACCTATGAGATACAGATCTCTATGTGAGCTAGGATCCTTGAGAAAGAAGGAAAAGACTTGTTTTCATGAAAAATAGCAGCTATGGGCTGCACTGTAGCCCCCTTAAACGTCTTTGTGAAGTCTTCACTCCTGGTACTCAGAATATTTGCAGAAACGGTCTTCAAGGAGCCGTGCAGGGAAGACCGTGTGAAGACACGGGGAGGAGACAGCCCTCACCGAGCCAGGAGGCTGATTTTAACTTCCAGTCTCCAGAATGCTGTCATTTACACCCCCAGCCTACGGCCCTGTGTTATGTCCATGGAAACTAACACGCTTCCTTTCCCGGGGTTCTAGTTTCTGAGCATTGGCATCGCTTGTGTTCCTGCAGCCCACACTTTCCTTTGAACTGGAGCTGAAGTATTCCATTTTTACCTGGCCAGATGGAGCAACCCTTGCCTACACCCTGCAGGGTTCCCGGGCTCCACAAACCCTGCCTTCCACAGCCCTCAGCCAGCCCTGGGGCTGCCGCAGCTCCGCTCTCTGCCTGGCCCCTTCCCCATCTCCCACCAGCCAGTCTCTTCAGCCTCTCTTGTCATCTTGTCCTGCCCAAGGCGGGGTCCCTCAGGTCCCACCAAGCCCACCTCCTCACTTCACTCTGCTCATCCTGCTGGGATGACCAGCGCATGACAGGTGCATGGGGACCCCATAACCACGCCCAGCCCAGCTGAGCCAGTCTCCTGGGCTTCAGCCCTGCGGTCCTCATGAGTGTGCATGGGCACTGAACTCACCCTGAGTTTACCCTGAAATAGCCCTCTAGGTGTCCCTGCCTCAGTGCCTGGTGACTCCATCTGTCCAGGTCCATGCAGCAACTCTGGGCATTTCCTGTCCCATCTCCCACACATCTCTAACCCAATCCTATTGTGAAGACTTCTGAATCCTTTAATCCATTCCTTCCTCCTCTGTAGTCAGTTTCCTTGTCCAGAAGGCAGCCCTGAGTCACCCACATGACGGCCTCGCCCATCTCACACACACACACACAGTATGGTTTTCTCTGGAAGAGAAGGACCTGGCGAGGAAGCCTCTGCTTCCCAGAGACCTGCACCCCACTTTCTACCCACAAATTGTGGCTCTACCTTTGGTTGAGCTGAGGTGTGGGTTAGCCCACCTCTGAAAAGAAATGTAGTTTGAAAAAATGAACTTTCTCAATAGTTGAACAAAAACAGGAAGCTGAGGTGAGGCCCTGTGAGAAAGATCTATAAAAGCAATTCTCTCCCAGATAGACGAAAGAAGTGGGGCGTGAGGCCAGGAGCAGCACTCACAGCCTCCTACCACGATCTCATCCTCTGCGACATCACGCTCAACACTGGGGCAACTTTAAGGGGCCCCACCAAGCAATTTCAGGAGAGACTCCAGTGACGAGTTTCCAAGACCAATTAGGACTTGGGGAGGAAGACATCACCCCGCGAGCCTAAAGAAAATGTCCTTGTCCTTCTCCTCCAACTTCCCTATCACCATTTTTGTGGGTGTGGGTGTTCTTTGGGTAAATAGAGGCACACACTTGGGAATAAACTACCTTTTAAAGCTTTGGATCTGTGCGCACCTCTACTTTGTACAGAGCACTTTTGAGTTTAGAGACAAAATTATCAAGCCCATAATCAGGGTTTCTTGAACCCCAGCTCAGATTACCCTGGGGGAGCCGGCAACATGTGACCCTGGGGATGGTTTGAGGAGGTGACCAACACCTGGTGCAGAAGGAGGCAGTGGTTAACAGCACTGGTGTGTTTACTGATCTCTGCAGAGATGAGATTTCTGGAAACGGCGTTCCTCACAGATCGGAATGTGTCATACACCTCACTTTCAAGAGGTTTTCTGCAATCTCATTGCCAGCATGAAGTGATTTGCAGATGGCGTTTCTATTAGCCCTCTCACTCCCTGCCCAGAAAGTGACACAGATGTATTTGCAGGCCCAGCAGGTGAGATAACACTGGCAAAAAAAAAAAAAAAAAAAAAAAAAAAA
>NW_022900934.1:12649750-12650021 GCF_012274545.1 Fukomys damarensis
AAGCGTCCTCCTCTTCATCTCTACAGGGATGGTCCTTCCTGTGCGGCCACCTGACAAGTCTCAGAGCTGAAGTCACACAGGCTGGGGGGGGTCCCTCTGTAGAATGTGGGTGCAGAGAGTGGGCACACTGTCACACAAGGATGCTCACATGGGCTCCTGTCATTGGCTGTCTCACACTCGGGCATGAAGGCCACCCTTCTGGAAAAGACCTCAGTGGCCGTCTTAATGTCACTCGTGGTATTTCAAAAGATTGTTGCAAATCCTTCCTGGG
>NW_022900934.1:12650521-12700390 GCF_012274545.1 Fukomys damarensis
TCCTCCCCAAGGACCACCAAGATTTGCCCCAGGGCCTTTGCACGGCTGTCCTTGGACACTCTTGTCAGGCTGCCTCACCCTGCGGGTGGCCCTTCCTGACCCCTGGTGTCCTGCCCCTCACCCTCACTGTCCTCTGCAGCAGCCACCTCCCACCATCACCTCCAGCAGTCTAATGCCCATAGCTGTCCTCTGGATGGAGAGTGCCTGCGGGAGAGCGGGGCGACAGGTCCCACCTGTCCTGGCTCCCAGGGCAGAGCCTGGTGCGGCCCGGCTGGCAAACCCCGGCCTGGGAAGGACACGGGAGTGGACACCGCTCCTCTGACCTCAGCTTGCGGAGCTGGGTTCTGGAAATGCTTTCCCTGCAGGTGCCCAGGCCCAGGTTCCAAGGGTGCCCTGCGGGGCCTCCTCCTCCATTTGTTTCCTCTTCTCTGGCTCTCAGCAGGGGACAGATCTCTCAAGGCTTTGATTTCCATCATTTAGGATGAAAAAAATAAAATCAAATAAAGTGTATTTAAGAGGAGCCCGCTGAGTGAGGGAATGGATGCCCGGTGGGGTCTTTCTTGTCATCAATTATTGATTGAGCCCTGATTGTGTCCTGGCCCCACCGAGGTAGAAAGGACAGGGTGTCCGTGCCCTGGGGGCGGCGGAGGAAGAAGGCGGAGTCTGTGAGGCCAAGGTCTTCTGGCTGCACAGACAGCCACGTGTCCCCGCTCCACACCTCTCTTCCTCTGTGACCTCCTTCCTTCTAATGATGTACATTTATTGCCTGAATTTAAAAGGTCATAGGAAGTTTAAAAATATTCCTTACAAATAGAGACAATAACTGCCACTCCGGTATTCTCAACACACACACAAAGCCGTGCGGTTTCTGAGACAGGGTTTAGCCCAGGCATGCGCTCCTCAGGTTCCTCCTTGTTTGTGCCCCACAGGACAAGCACTTCCTCCCGCCACAGGCTGCCGACACCAGTGTTCTGGCTACAGAATATTCTGGCCCCTGGACACACAGCCTTTGGCTCAATAGGCCTCCACTGCCAGGCAAAACCACACTGTTGTCTCTTTTTGTTCCTTCTTTTGGTCATTATAAACCACACCGTAGTGGACACCCATAGTTAACATGGATTCTTTCTAGTCATTTTCCTCATTGCAAAGAGGGCCAGCCTCAGCTCTTCTGGAGAAAAGACAGTGAAATCCATTTTTGTGCCTCCTTGCCAGCTCTTTCCAGCTGTCACTCAACATGGCATATGCCACATCCGTCTGCCAACATACAACCCCCTGACTAGGCAGGTGTGAGTACACCGGTGACCCGGTGCCAGAAGTATGGGACTCAAGAGAAAAAGCGCAAAGTGTGATGTTTACAGCAGGCTCTCGGCATGTCTCTGCCCACTCAGGGCCACAGGAACAGCCTGGATTTTGCTTACAGGGCAAATGTTTAATTCTCAATTTCCACAGGAACAAATACAATTAACATAGCACAAAGGCTTCTCATCCCTACCCCCAGGAAATCCGCTCTGAGGTGACCAGAGGTCTAAGAGGCCTAAAGGGTGATTCCTCAAAGATGCCACTGCTACATCACGGTGACAATCGTGATGACATTGGTAGTGTGGACAGTTCCCCGTTTCCTCGGGCGCCGTGCTCAGGGCCATATCTCTAAATGCAGGGAGAGTCAGGACTTGTCAGGCACATGAGCTGGACAGGAGTGCATCAAGAGTCCCAGGTCAATGACCCTGGGGAACGATTTCCTGGGTAAACAGCAGAGATGACAAAAGGCCATGTGGAGAGAGAGAGCTGAGGCAGATTCTCCTGGAGGAGCCAACAGACCAATGTGCTTGGCCCCTGCTAACCCACTTGGCCCGCTTGTCATCTTCCCTGCCTCTGCCAGTCAGCCCTGCACTGCTCCGAGATGTTCAAATTCTGTCACTGCAGTGAGTGCACTGGCCTTTCCCCAGGCAGAGCCAGTGGCTCTGAAGGAAGGGAGGTGGCCATGAGAGGCTCGTTCCATAACAGACTGCAAGGCCCAGGGCAGGGAGAGCCTGCTCCAGGCCCAAAACACAAGTGAGGTGGTGCTGGCCATTGCTCCCACCCTGTGTGAGATGTGTTCCTAAGTGAATTTCTTGGTGTCATTGTGACTTCGGTCTCAATCCAGTGGCAAATCTGGCCACTAAACTGTCCCAAGAGCATCTGTGACGGCCGTTTCCAGAGGCCGCATCTCAGACGGCCATCTGAGAGAGGAATGGCAGCCTGGGCCAAGTGGCAGCAAACGACCCATTTAGCCCCGCTTCACAGGCCCCACGTTATTTTAGTACAATCTGGGAGTCTATTCAGGGGTTGCAAAGCCAGCCCTGCGGCATCACTGTCTGTAATAACTGAGGAGGCAAAGAGCATCCTCAGCAGTGACACCGAGTGTGCAGGGTTGACCTGGAGCGGCCCTAAGCCTGCTGCTGTGCCTGGCCCTAGTTTCACCTCTCACGTGACCGAGCTGGCCCATCGCAGGTGTCAGAGCCTTGTGATCCAGAGCAGCTGCTCCAGGAGACCAGAGGAAGCTCCCTCCGACGCATGCTCAGTCGGCTGTGACGCTGCCCAAAGCTGCAGGCACAGGCGGGCCAACCCTCGAGAGCCCACAAGGGCGACTTTGCTCCCCAGGGAACGCCTGGTAACGTCTGGAGACTTTGGTTGTGGTAACTCCGGGGGTTGGAGGCTACTGACACCAGGGATAAAGGTCAAGGATGCAGCTTAGACCTCCTACCGCAGGCAGGACCGTTCCCAAAATAGACTTATCCTGCCCCAGATGTCATTCCCGTGAGGGTGAGAAGCTCTGGTTTGGAGCCACAGCAGCCATTCCGGTCCACCGTCAGGATAGCGCCCAGGACGTGCACAGCTGGCTGTCGCCCTTTCCATCCGGGTATCGAGGGCCTCACGCAGAACCAGATCCACGCGTGAGTCCACGCTCCAATTGTTGTCCCGCTTCCTTCCTGTTGTCTTTTATCTTCTCGTCCTTGAGCTTGCAAGACAGGTGGCAGAACCACTGAGCTAAATCCCCGGCCCTGTTGTCATTTCTTTACACCTTCATATTTCTGTTACTGGAAAAAAAAAAATACTATAGAGTCGGTAAGATTTTTGTTTTTCTCAATAAAAAGAAGCAACTTGAAAATGACTCATATATAGCAGAAAATGAACGAAGAGAGAAGACATGAGATCCATCAAGAAGTTGATCAACCAGGAGAAGAGCAAAGAGCTGAGAGCCGGTCGGTCACAGGCAGCCCAGTGAGGCAGAGGACGCTATGCGCAGAGGCTGCGGGGCCCCGGGGGCCAGGGCCCTGCGGGTCGAGCCCAGCGTCTCAAAGTAAACCGGCTCAGTGCGTGCACACAGCGTCTTACAGCGTTAAATAACAGCACTGAGTAGAAAATGTCAGAAAGCGTCATTCATAGTGAAGAGGAATATTGTTTTGTGAGATTTGAGATTAATAAGTATTTATTGTGGGTGTATGTGCGTATGCTGGGACGCTTTGTAAAATATATTTCTTAGGATGGCTTGTGGTTCCAGCCACCTGGAAAGCACGAGAGTGGATTAAACGATGAAAGGTTTGGAAATAACTAAGTATCTGTCAGTAAATTTTGCAAATAAAAAGAACAAGGAAATTACTAACTCTAGGAAAATGGAAAGATGTGTAGAAAAAAAAAATGCAACAATTTCACAACACTTGGCCCTGTAGAGAGCAACATTTACTTGGTTACATGACGTAAACAGCTGCAGCCACCGGCCCAATCCAGGCCTCTTGGGCAAAGACTGTCACATGGGAGAGAAAAAGCCTCCCTCTACACTGGGTGTTGTGGGTCACTGTGCAAACTGCTGAATTTACACACCAATGAATAGGAGGTGGGTCCTTTTTACTTTATTAGTTATCTATTAACATGTACTCAGAAAAAAATCAAGTCTGTGAGTCCATGAAGGTGACCAAGAGGTCAAAATAGGCAGTATCATAATGAATGAATTTATACAAGTAAAAAGACGCATGAGTTTGGGTTAGGAGGAAATACGAAATTACTTGATTGCACAGGCTCACCTGTGCTTGCATCTGTGGAAGTGGTCCTCACACCAGAGGAACTGGGGCAGCGCTGTGCCTGACAGGACATAGCTCCCTGGAAGGCCAGACTCTTGCTGTCCACACCCATAACCTCTTGCAAAGGTAACAACCTGAGGAACCTAAAAATGGCAAAGAAGCTGGGGTGAAGCGTCATAGGCACCAGGCTTCCCCTCAGGAAAGAATGTGAGAATGACCAGTAGAACAAGAAAACTGGGACAACAACTCTCTCCCCTGTGACCCAGCCGGAAGCCCCTCCAGACAGGCCCTGCTCCCACAGCAACCGTGCCGTTGCCTCCTCTTGTGGACGCTTAGCCCAGCACCCGCTCTGCTTGGCTGTGACTTGACCTCCAAGGGTCACGCGCTGAAGTTGCTCACTGCGATCTGTGTCACACACGGACCCAGTAATTAAGTGCCTGGGCTTCCTGCTTCTGCCCCTCGGCATCTGCACAAAGCTTTGATTGTTCCTCAGGCTGACCCTGACCTGCCCTCGCCTTTGGTTTCCGCAGATGCCCACCGCCTGCCTTGGGTCAGGGGTCGTTCCCGAGCACCCACCGCCTCTGGAGCGGGCTGGGGCGCCCAGAGCATCCTGAACCCCTGTGATCCCAGCACATCACAGGAAGCCCCAGCCAGCGGGACTCGACAGACCGGAAGTGGGCCAGACGTAGCATGGTGACAGCAGTGGGAAATAGAAAAGAGTCTCTCTGTAACCAAGCCAGTCCTCTCTCCCCAAGTCTAAAGGACCCAGGCTTCACTGGGCTGAACGCTTTCTGGAGAGAGAAGGGAACGGTCCCAAAGGCACTGACTGGACCTTCGCTTTGGCTGACCTCCGACATCCTCTTCCTGGCACCTTCAAATCCTCACCTGCCCTGTGTGTTCTATTCCCAGCGGTGACACAGAAGATCATTGGCACAGGAGAGCCACAGGGGGACCCTGATGAGGCCACCGTGCTCACCCTGGAGAGGAGGTCATTTCCAGAAGTGACAGTCGAGCTGAGCAGAAGGAAGGAATGAGCCACGTCCTCAGGCCCAGGAAATGGTCAACAGGGCGCTATGGAAACTCCACAGGGCAAAGCCTGTCACTACTGGGGCGGGGCCCCTCGTGTGCCCTCTCTCTGCCACCATGGCTCATTCAGCCCAGAGCCCGAAGCTGAACGGCTAAAGGCTGTGTGAAGCCGACTCGCAGGTGATTCATCCCGGGACATCCGTGGGGCTGAACACTGGACAAGGCCCGAAGCGGCCTGCGGGGGGCCGGGGAGCCAGAGCAGCACGGGGCGGAGGGAGGGAGGCCTCACCAGGAGGCTGGATTTGGTAAAATGCTGGGAAACGGCCTGATTCAGCTGCTTCCTCAGCCAGCTCTGAGTGTCCCCACAGCGGGATCTGGGGCCTCAGCGAGGGGACGTCAGGGGCTCACTGTGCCTGCCGTGACCCGGCTTCCTGACGGTACAAACTGACGCGTCTCAGCTGCCTCCCTCAGTGAGGGCAAGCGTGTGAAGCCCGTCGGTGCCCAGTCAGAGGTGCAGCTGTAAAGGAAACATCTCTGACCCCTCTTCCTGGGTCCCCAGCCTGGAGCTGTCTGCAGTCTGACAGCCCGGCCTCCTGACTGACTCGTGCGTGTCTCCTGCCCTGCGAAACTCTTTCTGCCTTCTAAGAATCTGTCCCTGCCGTCGGTGAGCACTGCTGAGCTGGTTCGTGAGGGGGACATAGAAGGGACCTTGTTTCTCTGCGTCCCCTTGTCACAGAGCCAAGGACTCACAGGACCCAGACACTCCTGCCAGGTTCGGCCAAGGGGGGAATCGCTGTCCTGGTGGCACTGAATTCACCTAGTGGCGCTGGAGTTTGTTTGGCGCCAGGCGGGCGGGAGGCTGGGGAGCCGCTGGCGAGAGGGGAGGAGGTCCGGGCCCAGCGCCCAGGGAGCCCTCTTGGCTCTGTCCCTCAGGCTGGCGACACCTGCTGCACAGTTCCCGCTGGGCAGGTCCTGAAGCCTGGGTCGGGCTCACAGCGCGCTTCTAGGAACCCCAGCCCTGGCTCCAGAGACCACAGTCCCCCTCCGTGCTGCCATCCCCTCCATAACTCAGGGGCAGATGGTTTCCATGGCTCCTGAGGCTTGGAGGAGCCTGGGGAAGCAGGAGAGAGAGCTGCAGAGCTCAGGGTGACACAGATGTCCTGAGACCCGGTGTGTGACGGCCCACTGTGACTTTAATGCATTAGCGTGGCGGCCTCGGCAACATTAACAAATTCCCTTGTAGAGACTGTGATGTCTGGGAAAAGGGATCACTAGATGTTTGCATACACTCCGTGTGTTGAGGAAGGGCCTCGGGCTCTGACAAATGATAAATGAGAAAATTAGAGGCTTCTGGAAAATGTAAATACCATCCTTTGTAAGTCTGTCCCTTGGCAGGAATAAAAAAATGTTTCCTCAACGCAATGAGGCATTTCTTCTATTCCTTTCACCACCAGGAAAAATGACTGTGCCTATTTAACATACTTTTACATATCTTGATTTGTCTTCTAGTCCCTAGCAATATGTGGGACAAAAGGCTCTAGTTTCAACCAATTTTCTCCTAAGTTAGTGTTTTTTGGCCTTTGATTACCACCTCCTAAAGAACCTTTTAAAACATTTTTCTTACCCCTCCCCATGAAATTTTAATACCACACAATACCACACAGACATTTTTGCACAATACTTATATCTGTATTTTTACATTAGATGAGTAGCATCTTCCCCCACCCCACACCCCAGATCAAACCTCTGCCCCTTGGGAGCAGTTCATCTGCTGGGACTGCAGGTTCTGCTGAAAGAGTTCTGTTTTGTTCCTTTGTGCAAATCCACAGCAAACAGAGATCTGGTACCAATCCACAGCCAGTGTATTGCAAGGTACTGGGGATATAGCCATGAGCAGAGCAGATGCCCCTTCCTTGTGGATCTGACACTGTCACAGGGGTGACAGACAGTGACGGATCAAAAGGCAAGTACACTTCATGTCCAGTGCAGATGGACAGGTGCTACTGAGAAGACTACTGCGAAGATCAGGAGGGAGAGCTGGTGAGAGTGAACACCTGGCTGACCAGGTAGCCCAGGAAGGCTTGGAGGCTGGAGGGAGTGGTGAGGGGCTGCGTGGCATTTGGAGGAAGGAGGGAGAGCAGAGATGAGCTTGAGGTACAGCAAGGAGGCCAGTGCAGCTGCAGCCCAGAAGTCAAACATCGGTGTGGAGAGATGACACAGAGAAGTGACAGGTGACTGCAGGGAGGGCTGGTGGAAGGGTCAGGTCAGGCCTGAGGACCCTGTGAATACATCTCAGCAGAGACAGGACTTGGCCTGGCTTCCATTTGAACAGGCTGGAGTGTGAAGCCTAGGCAAGGGCCTGGGGTGGGGCCGGGGGAGGTGACGGTGGCCTGTCAGGTGGTCACAGTGGAGGACCTAACCAGGGGCCTGTGCTGCCTGTCTCTTGGTGACAGTGTGGCGGCTGTTGCCTCCTGTCTCATATGTGCTCCTGCCGTATGGCCATAGTCAGAGCTGAGACCAGAAGCCAATGGTGGGAATGGGAGAAACCCAAGAGCCCGTGAATGTGCACAGCTCTAACCCACCTGCTTATTGACCCTTCTTCCACCACCCCAACCTGGTCACCCTGCCTCATCTCAGCCCCATCCCCAGCCCGGCTACACACCTAGCTTGTCTCCAGCCCTCAGTGGGCTCTTCCCCTGCCACAACTCCTGCCAGCCTGGACCCATCCCCTAAAATGGCCCTGCTCGGTGCCGCACCACCCCCACTATAGCCCAGCCCCCTAACAAGCCCTCTGCACTAGACACATCCCCAGCCCAGCCCCACCCCTATCCTGGCCTGGCTCTGGGCTCAAATTCTGACCACACCCTACCCCGGCCCACCCTGCTGCAGCACCCTTAATTTTAGCTCAGGTAGACCAGGGCCAAAAGGCTTTCCAAAACCCATCCTGTCCTCTTTGTATGCAGATGAAACCTGTTCAGACAGGAACCCTTTCATTTCTGTCCTTCCTCCCTGAGGACCTGGAGGCCACATCTGGGCAGTGGGGATGGGCGGGCTCTTTCATCACCTACTGAGACCTGCTCTGGAAAGGGTTCCAGGCCTGGGCCCAGCGGAGAAGCCCCTCCCCTAGAGGACACTGTGGTGGGCTGCTCACGGGGACTCCGTGGGGACAGTCCACTCCTGGGGCTATCCCATGCCGGCAAGAAGCCCCTGAGGGTGGTGCCGGGCGGCATGGGTGGTTTCTGCCCCCAGGGAGAGTGAGTGACTCCCAGACTGCCACGTGCGGCCATCCGAGGGAGGAAGCCCTGGCTCACAGCCCCTGTGCTCGTGGGCTGGAACCTTGGCCGACCAAGCTAAGTGGCTATTGACAAACTCTTGGTCAGACTCTGGCTCCAGATCCTTCTTCCCCAGGGAGCAGTCACAGCTCCCTCATGACAGACGCGTGCAGACCTCGGGCTCTGAAGAGGAGCAGGCTGCTGGGGGAGGCTCTGAGTTTCCGAGTAGGACTCTGCATAGAAGACGCTCGGGAACCTCAGAGGCAGCTCTGACTTGGGGTGCGTGAGGAGTGGGCACAGAATGCATTCTGATGCGGGGTGCATCCCCTCAGAGAGGGCCAGCAGGTCCCAGACCACTTGGAAGTACAGTGCACCAGCTGGGAGGTGACCGCCTACCCTTGAGTGGGGGGAGCTCGGGCCTGGCTGCAGACCCCATCAGCCTGCGGGACCCGGCACTGCCATGGTGCTAAGATGGAGCTGAGAAGGCCTGCTAGCTCATTAACCTGGACATGGACGCGCGCTCCAGGAGCCTCAGGGGAACCGGAGGTGGAAGAGTACAACACGCACGGAGTTGCCCATGTGCCAGTCAGCATTCGCGTGTGCATTCACACGTGGGTGTGGTGCTGTTCCTGGCAGTGTAGCGCTCACTCATTGGGATTCGTGCTTCCCACTTGGTTTAACAGTCTGGTACCCTGCTTTCACCACCCTGCCTCAGTTTCCTCACTGTAGCACCAGGAGCATCTTGTGCAGCTGGTGTGGGGGTTAAATGAGCCAAGAGATGCAGAGTGCATGGAATATGGCCAGGCCCCTCCACTCTGCAGGGAGGACTTGGCCTCTTCCCCTCAGCTCCGCCTGGGAATCCAGAGAGAGAATTTGCAGCTCTCCTGGGACCTCAGTGCCCCTGACTCGGGATGCTTCTTAGAGTCGTTCTCAAGGTGAACTTGGCCTGGTCAAATCCTGACAAAATCCAGGCACTGAGAAGTCTGTTGGCCCCATTGTCAAGGGTGCAGAAGGGTCAAACGTCCCTTTCTGGGGAGAATTTGGCAGCATCAGGAAGATTCCCCCTTCCAGGCTGTGCCCCAGAGATTCCTCTACTCAAGTCTATGAGGAGTCCCTGACCCCAAGGGTTGTTTCTGCTTTAAACCCACCGAAACACCTGTCGACAAGGAGGGGCCCTGCTGACCCTGGAGGACCCTTGTGAGAATGCTGGGCCTGGGGCGGATGAGGCAGAACTCGGAGACAGAGCCAGGGTCTGGCCTGTGTGATAGGCGGAGCATAGGTTGTGTAAACAGTGTGCAGAGACCTTGTGGTGACAGTGCATCTCACAGGACACGCGTTAAATGCACTAAAGTAAACAGATTTGAAGTAAACCCATTGTCACAAAGCTGCCTACAGCTGCTCTGTCCTGCCCTCTGCCGTCCAGGCTCTCCTGTGCCTCCTGCACACCACACACCAGCTGGGAGTTCAGCACATTCTCCTCAGCCTCTGCCCCTGCTGCCTCCTGCAGGATCAGCCCTCTTCCTGGTCGCCTCTCGACCTCTGCCCTCTGCTCAAGAGTCACCTCCTCCCAGACACCTTCCCTGACCACCTACCTCCCCCAGTTCCCTCCACTCCTTAGCCTGCCTGTATTTTACTGTTTATCGTCTGCCTCAGTCCACAGACTACCTGCCGCGTGGAGGTCATGCTTAGTACCCAGTGGGTACTCAATAAGCATTTGTTGAAGGAATTAGTATGTATGATTAGTGATCTGAATGACTGCTTGGATGATAAGGAAAGAGCCCTACAAAGGGCTCACACAGCCAGCCAGCAATGACTCAGGTGGGTGGCAACCTGGATGTCTTAAGTTACTTTCTCCTTGCTGGGACAACATATCTGACACCTACTACAGGAGGAAAAGGTTTATTTCAGCTCAGTTTGTAGAAGTTTCAGTCCATAGTCAGCTGGGTCCAAGGCAGGATGGCTTGGCAGAGGGGCACAGCAGAGGAGAAACGGTCTTGGCAGGCAAGGAAGTAACAAGCTTTCCTTCTTTGCCTTTTTTATTCCATGCAGGCTACAAGCCTATTGGTTGGTGCCACCCACACCCAGGGAGAGTCCTCCCTCTTTGGTTACTCCATCACTCACACCCAGAACTGTGCTAAATCAGTCAGTGGGCTAATCCAGTATCTCACACCGCTGACCCAGTCACTTCCCTAAAGCCCCATCTATGAGCACCGGGGGCTTTGGAGGGACATTTAAATATAAGCGGTAACATGGGGGAAGGGACCTACATACTTGAGCTGATCTGTCAGGTTTTGGTTTTCCAACCAGAGAAAATACTTATGTATCGTTTGTACTAATGGAAATTAATTTTAATTACAAAATCAATTTCATGCAATATCAATTTCACAATAAAAGAACAGAATTTTTCATTTTTTCTTGATTGAGATATTGACACCATGCATTCTATCTTCCTGAAAAAAAAAATAACTTCACATAAACAATTTTTGATGCTGCACTAAAACAATAACAGTAATAACCAGGACACCAGCTCCTGCTTCTCCCGCTAACAGTTATGCAGCTTTCCTGAATCCAAAGTGCTTTGCCTCCCATGACCTCATCAGATCCTATGCCAATAGGACAACATCAGAAGAAGGGTGTCACAATTCCTCCCAGCTTGCTGGAGATGAAAATTGGGTGGCTTTCGTGGGCACTGAACCTTGCTGGGAGGCAGCTACTCACTCCTGACCTTCACCTCCTGACCTTTAACTCCTGGCCCAGCAGCTTCCTGGGCTGACCCCACCCCAGCCCTTAGAATGCGGTGGTGATTGGTCTGATCCAGTCAGCTCTCCACACCTCCCACCTGATTGGCTCAACATGGGCACCTGGCTCAGATGGCCAGTGAGGTGTGAGATGTTCCCTGGGTTCCTGAGATGCCGTAAGCACAGGTAGATAGGATGCAGCACTCAGCCACCACAGCCTCTGGCTGCCAGGAGGGAAGGCAGGCTGAGTCGGCACTGCCCAGAGAGGAGGCAACAAGAAAATCAGGGAACATGAGCCCAGCCCAATGCAGTTGAAGGTTTGAGCCTATGAGTCCCCTTGTTGTCCAAGCTGGTCTGCAGCCTGTGCCTGCCACCACAGCAGATCGTGGCTGATTGTGGCTGTCGTGTCACTTGAGTAGCAGGTGACAGCACCAAGGCAACACTGACCTTCTCAAAACCAGCCTCGTCTCCGTGTCTATACCTTAGAGCGTGAGAAAAGGCCTGAAGGTCATTGGTGCAACCTCTTATGGTGACCATGACAAAGGGAGGCCCAGGAAGGAGTCACAAGCCAGATGGCAGGAAGGGGGACAGGGCAGGGCCTCCCATGGCTGCCTGCTCCTGTTTGCAGGTTATCATAGTACGAGAGACCACCTGGGACAAGACTCCTGGACCGTGTGAATGTAAAGCTCCTGTCTGCGCCCAAAATGGAGTTGCCACCATCTACAGGTATCAGACATTCAGCACAAAGCCTCCTCTGCTCAAGGGTCGGAGAGGCCACACTGTAAACTGGATGGGGATTCTAATAGTCAACTCCCTGATATTTCTTGCTTTTCTGTGCTGAATTAGATGATTTTTTTTGAGAAATCACTTTAATTTGGTCCCTTTGCTTGGGCATAGATCCACAGCGTTCCTACTCCTTTCCATGCACACAAACTAATCTTAAAAAGGAGCACGAGCAGAGAGCAGGTCACTAGCACACGGCTGCCTGCCCTCAGCCCTCCGCACTCCCAGGCTCTTGTTCTCTTTTGGTTGTTTGGTATGATGATTGCCTCTTCTCTCCTAGTAAGACGAGGACACGTGGGCTAACACATATTCTCCTGGTCACCTGTAGCATGTGAGGGCTGCGGCCCACGGACAGCCATGGCAGAGCACAGCCTGGGGCAGAGTCTGGGGTGGAGAAGGCAGGAGGCTGACAGAGGATGCAGCCAGGCAGCTCAGGGGCACCGTCCAGGTGGGGCTCTGTCCCCGGATTCACCTGGCTGAATGCCTTCTCGGGACAATAAAAAGCAGACTCCCAGGCTGTGGAGTTATTACAGCAGAGGCTCTGTTGGTTAGGCTGCTACAGTACAATGGCTTCAGTCTTCAGCCACTGTCAAACACGTCCTGGTTTCTGCTGAGCTGTTAACAGTGAGAGCTCCCATGATGCCCTGCGCACTCCTCCTTCCAGATCCACCCTGCTGGTCCCACTACTGGGTTCAGTTAGGACCTTCAGGGCAAGAGCAATGTTCCCAGCCCAGAGTTCCTGGAGCGGATTCGTCCTGTGACTAATTTTTCTTAATCTTATAACCAATTTTTAATTAGTGAGAAAATGATGAAAAACAGATGGAAAATTGAAGACCATGAGCTTCGGAATCAGCAAGATCTGTGTTCAAATCCTATCTCTACTCTGCACCCAGCATGTGACTCTGGGGAGGGCACCACCCGAGGTCGTCTCACACCTGACAGCATCAGTTACCTGAGAGGTCGCTCACCTTCCCTGAACCGGTTTCTCCCAGCTGGAGGACTGCAAGGGAGACTCAAGAGGAACGACAGGAAGCATCACTTCTTGAGGAGGTCTGCAGACCAACAGGGACCTCAGCCACAGGATCTTTGCTAAAGAGGCAGGTTCAGGACTCATGTGTGTGCTACTGAGTGGGACTCAGTGTCCGGCAAGGACCCGGGTGTTTCAGGAGGTCACCGCGCTGTGGAAGCCGCACCTCACACCGTGTACCGGTCCTGCACAGCAGTGCTGGACAACAGCCCGCGGTTACATCACCGCCACTGACGACAGTTACGTTCATGTCAGCCTAGCTGTCCCTGAGCAGCCACACTCGCCTTGTTCTCCTGTGTCTCTGCCTCAACTGGGTCCGGAACCTCGATTTCGGGAAAGACCATGTTAGTGAATCACCTTCCACATAGAGCTTCCTGGGGGTGGAGGAAAGTAGGGAGCAGGAAAGAGAAAGAAGATAAAAAAGAAACAAAAGGCATGTACCTGACCCTTTAAAGTCAGGGAGTACTGAACATCCCTTTAATAGTGTAAATAGAGGGGCAAATGACCCAACCCCAGGGTCCACCAGGCAGTGACAGGGGCACCAAGACCACTACCCAGCCAAGTGGGCACACGGGGCCAGAGAAATACAGGACGCAGCAGGGGTCAAGCTACCAGCCATGGCACCAGTGCCTCAGACTCACCCCAGAAAAAGGCCACTACCAATGGCCTCTCCTGCTCAGAACCAGAGGGTGGACACAAGCTGGGCAGCTGGGCAGCTGGGCAGCTGGCTTTAAAGGCTTCCTACACAGCCATTCCACGGTGCCCTCACAGGCTCAGAGCAGCAACACAACTCCAGGGACTCAGTTGCAGGGAATCCCGGGAGCTGCGCTTGGAGCAGTAGGCCCTCCCCAGGGCCTGCTCAGGAAGCCAGGACCCAGCGGCACTCCGGGACCCAGATTTAGGGCCCTCACTCTAGTGTCCCTGGTCAGCCAGACAGTGAGGTTCTGCCTCACACAGAACGTGTCCCCAGGCTGAACTCGTGCTTTGCCTCTCAGACCAAAATCTCAGACAAAGTCCAGTGCCCAGAATGTTCTAGAACTCAACAAGTAAGAAAGAAAGTATTACAAGGGGGTCCTTTCAGGGCGAGGACAACAAGGAAACGGATAGGGAGAGGCACGAAGGGAAGGGGACCAGCGGGTCAGGGCAGGGGGTAGGGGGAGGGGCCAGAGAGACAGGTCGGTCCTCACAGCCTCTGGGGACTGTGGGCCCAGGAGGAAGGAGGACCTGGGTCCTGGTTTCCTTTGTGGATTGACGTTGTAGGGGAAGTTAAAGGGCCTCAGTGAGGTTTCTGGCAAATAAAGAGTTAAACCCTAGCTAGAGAGAGTAGCTAATAAAAAGAGCTGATGAGGTAGGCTGGCTCACTCCAAGCGCCAAGGTTTCAGTTCCCTCCTCCCCGGCCTCCAGTGAAGCACAAAAGGAAACAAAGTGGGGAGGGGGCGATATTACAAAACCTCACTTAGTACATAAAATGCTACACCTAGAAACACACTGATATAGATATAAGTACATATATTGCATTATTCTCTCACCATATTAATTCACTAAAATGCACACGTATCCTTTTACTAATTCGGCCTTGAATGTAACTCTGCTGTGAATCTCTCAAGAGGAAGAAGCACCTGGGCAGTCCAGGGACCACAGAGGCTCCTGTCCAAGGCGTGCACATAGACAGTGGGAGGGGCAGTGGCTAAAGCGGGGGGCGGGGCTCAAAGCCCAGAACAGCCAATCAAGTTAAAGCAAATCTCAGGGGGCGTGGTCTCTTTCTCAACACGAAATAAAAGGGGCTGAGAACAAAGGCCACTCCAGTTCAGGCTCTGGGCTCCCTACCGTACTCCAGCAAGATAGCTGTTTATCTACTTATTTTCTCTCCTTTGACCAATAAAGTGATTTTGGTTCCTCATTTCTCTTCCCTGTCCAGTACAGTGATTTCATTTCTCCTTCTAAACTTATATCTCTAATTCATTTATTGATGTCATTTTTTGACAGACCTACCCGACAAGATGTAGTAACATGATCAGAGACAAAAGAGAAATGAAAACTCTGCTGGGCTCTAGGCAGGAGTAGGCGGCTGAGTAGGCAGGGAGGAAGTTGGGGTCCTGGACTCTTCTTCCACGGGGGTCCATGGCAGGGAACCTGGAGGCAGCCTGGTGACAGATCTTTCCATGGTGTGACTACATCCAGGAGTGTCAGGAGCCCCAGGGGTCCTCACAGGCCAAATACCTCCTGGACTTCTCTCCTCCTCTAGGAGCAGGAGATCCCAGGACATCTCTTTCTAGAATGTTCCTTCTGAGGCAGCTACAGGCACAGTCCCATCTCAAGAGACAGTGTCACTCTGAGCTCCCAGAAAGGCCGCTGATCAAATGCCAGGGAGGAGGATGGTGACGGGGCTGCAGGGGAGCTCAGAACAGGTGGCAGGGCCAGCACGATGGACCCATCTTTCACAAATCTTGGGTCCCTCTGGAGCTCGAGCAATCAGGAGAGCTGATACTGAGAGAGTTCTAGGATGAAAACATCCTGAAAGCAAGGACAGCCACTGAGAGAGAAGCCGGGCACCAGCTCGAGGCAGTGACATCTGAGGTGAAGTTGGGGGAAGAGGCACCTGGATCTGCCTGGAACACAGGTGAGGAAGGAGAAGAGAACACAGCCCAGGACCTGTGTCCTAGAGATTTATTACCCCCTCACCTTTGCCCTTGGGTGGCAAAGGTGAGGGGTTAATAAAGATGTGTGCAGGGCCTGGGATTCAGCTCAGTGGTGCTGCCGCCTGCCTCACAAGTGCAAGGACCCGAGTTCGGTCCCAGGTACCAAAACAAGATGCGTGCCAGCCCTTTGGAGTTCAGCAACAAGGAAAAAAGAGGCAGCTCAGGCCCCAAAGGCCAGCAAGCAGCCTCCTGCGCCCAGGGGACAGGGAGTGTCCTGCCATTTACCACAAGGGTAGCTGCTCCCTTGGCTGCATTGGGAAATCAAGACTGTCAGCTCAAGGCTACTTTTCAGTTAAAATCTGAAGCATCTTTATTTTTATTCATCCTATTGCAATAGAAGTCCAAGGTCACATCCAGCTCCCCACAGGCAGACTTATTTGGTTGAAAACATAAAAATGTGATTTCTTGGGGAAGGTGATCAATATTTCCTTTGGTTTTTATTCATTTATTCAGACTTTTCCAATTATCCAGGCCCCAAGGACAGAGCTGAGAGCAGAGGGGCCTGGCCTCCGCCTCAGAGGGTGAACCTGCTAGTAAAGGA
Organism: Fukomys damarensis; assembly: GCF_012274545.1. Classification (NCBI taxonomy): domain Eukaryota; kingdom Metazoa; phylum Chordata; class Mammalia; order Rodentia; family Bathyergidae; genus Fukomys; species Fukomys damarensis. The sequence continues at coordinate 12,666,666 of NW_022900934.1, forward strand.
CATGCAGCCAAGAAGGGGAAAGGCTTCTTCACAGGGTAGCTGGGAAGTGAAAGGATGCAGGGAGGAGGGGCAGATTTGGACAGGTCCAGCGAGGCCTCTCGGAAGAGGGAGTATGAGCAGGGACTGAACACTGAGAAGTTTCCAGTGAGGCCAAGCCTATCCAGAAAGCATCCCAGGGAGAGGCACAGCCAGTGCAAAGGCCCAGAGGCAGAGTTGGGCTGAATGAGTACAGGGCAGCAAGAGAGAGAGAGACACGGATGCTGTGCAGGAGGGAGTAGGGCTTCAGGGAGGCAGGTAGGGGCAAGGTGTGGATTGGGGAGGTTCTCCAGGGCCACATCATGGGTTCAAATGAGGAGAGTAAGAAGCCACTGGAGCAGTCTTGGGTGGGGGACCATGGCTGATTTGATTAGCTGCTGGGTGTGAAGACAGGGTGGGGCCCAGAGTAGGGACTGTGGATGCAGGCTGATTCTAGGCCTGCAGGGTATCAGACCTTGGGAAAGCGTACCTTTTCAGAGCCTCAGTGTCCCCATCTGTGAAGGGGGGAATCATGAGCTGTCCTGAGGCTGCCCCAAGGATTTAATAGGATGATGCCCACGGGCCAGCCCAGAACATGTGATCGGTGTCTTTCTGTAACTAGGTGACCCACTTGGACCTTCCCGGACTGACGCCCACAGCCCGATCAGCAGGCCCTGGGTTGTGTGGACACCGCGCCTCCCCTGCCCTTCAGTCCCCTCTGTCTGGACTCGAAGGTTTCTACCCTCACTGACAACACGGCCTGGGGTGGGGACCTTGGGGTCCAATGTACAGCTCACTCGGGACAAACCTTGGCCCTGAGTTAGCAGCCCAGGCTGCTTCGGTGGAAGCTGTCGCCCTTCCCGAGGCTGCTCAGTGGCACCCGCCTGCCCTCCAGGTGGGGACCAACAGGGGGGGCCGGGGGAGGTAGAGGAGCAGCCCCAGAACGTGAGCCCTGCAGGGCAGCTGCTCCTGGGAATTCACCAGCGGTGACCCGGACAGTGAAATACAGTGTTCGGTTTACTTTGCAGGATTGCAGTTTGCTTGAGGAAGTGTCACGGGATAGTGCAGTGCAGCCTGGGGACTGTGTCCTGTCCCCTTGGCTCGTTCCCTGTAACTGTCACAAGCAGGGCATTTCCCATGGCCTGAGCTGGGCCTGTCAGCGTCACCACTCCTTCTGCGGCCAGGGGCCCCCTGACCCCTCTGGCAGAGTCTTTCCTGCAGAGGAGGGTTTTATACACACTCTGTCTGAAGCCTCTGGCATAAGTTGTTGGCTGATGTGATTTTGTTGTGCAGGGCTGAGCACAACCCAGATCTGTCACCTAGTCCTCCAGCCCACTCCAGGGGCATTTTCAAGCAGAAATAATGGCCCCTGCAGCTTTCAAAGAGCGATGATTTACGTCTGGGACCATATCCAGGCAGCTAGAAGATGGTGAGGCTCTAATACAAAAGGGCGATCCTTATGTAGGACGCCACTGAGGGTTTGTAGGCTGAGCAGCCAGAGTTGGGGTGACTGGCATGGGGCACCAAAAAGCACTTGTGAGAGGGTCTCTGCACTCCAAAGAAGGTAAAGGTTTGGGGGGGTTCTTGTAAATTTGAACCACGCACTGATCACTTGGAATGACTCAGAGTCTGGGTTGGGTATTTGCAGGTAGAATCCTGTAGCCTGCTGTCTCCACCATGCAAAAGCAGCACTGTCTGGGAAGTTACTTCTCCTGCACCCATTAGGGACTCTGGTGGCCACATTTTCCCTTAACAGTGTCCAGCCTCCCATATGCTGAGCTATGTGACACAGTTCTAGCCAATGATATAGAAGCAAGCTATGCTGGGGGATCCTGGAAAGAAAGAGGTTCTCTATATAAGCCTCCTCCTCCTTTTATTCTTCCTTCCTCCTCTTGCCCCTTCTGGAGCCAAAACACTAAGGAGCAGCAGCAAGCACACGAGACCCCACAAGTGGAGGCAGGAGCTCAGGGTGGCAGCAGAGAGACAGAGGATCTGGGTGGCCCTGGCACCTGATGTGGCCTGCACATCCCCAGCCCTATTAAGCCAGAATAAGGCAAACTCTGCCATGAAGTTAGGCTATGATACTTGGGTTTCTTTGACTCAGATGAGTGCTCTCTTGCCTGGGAAAAACATCCTCATCCTGTCGTGGATAATCCAGGTACTCACCACTCCCTTATGAGCTGTTTTCCACAGCAACTGAGATCGTGAGAGTCATTGGTTCTAAGTTGTAGATAGAGGGAAACTGCCACTGAAACCAGCAGCCCCCTGCCCACGTGTAAATTCCAGATTGGCTGAAGCCTTCATAACTAAACCCAGAATTTATAAAACTTCTATACCAATCGTTAGCTCCTCAGGGTTCTTAAATTATACAACTGGGTCATCCTACCAGCACCCTTGTTGGTGGGGAGCTGTCTGTTGCCTTCTCTAGTATGCATTTCCCCTTAGATAAAACAGAACTATCAGTTGAGGGCTCTTTGGCTCAATTCAGATAGAAATCATAATTCTAAGCTTCGATGGCCAGTGACTCTCAGCTTTTAGTGGACCTCTTGCTCCCTGATAACTAAAGACAACAGCTACTGACAGCTCTCTGAAACTCAGCAGTCAGAGTGCTATGGCTTATATCTAGAGGCCTCCTCCAAAAAACCTCATGCTCTCATAGGTGGAGCTTTGGAGAGTGACTGGATTGTGGGTATGATACTAGATCATGGGTGTGATTTGTCTAGAAATTGACTTAGCATAGTTCTGGTTGTGGATGGTGGATTTACTGAAGAGGGAAGACCCCCAGTGTGGGTGGCACCAACCAATAGGCTTACAGCCTGGATGAAATAAAAAGAGATGAAGGAAAGCTTACTACTTCCTGCCTGCTACCCCATGGACTGTTTCTCCTCTGCGATGCCCCTCTGCCATGCCACTCTACCTTGAAGCCAGCCAACCATGGGCTGAAACCTCTAATGTGAGCTAAAATAAACCTTTTCCCCTTTAACTTGTGGGTGTTGAGTATTTGGTCCCAGAAACAAGAAAAAGTAGTCAAGGCACAGTGCAAGTAACCTCTGGTATTACCAGCTCTTAGTGTAACCAGCTCAATCTGCTGTACTCTCAGTAGAAATCATGTACAGGCAAAATAAAACCATCCAAAAGTCCTTTACTAGGGCTCATCCTGCAGTGTCAGGAGGCAGCAGTGTGCAGACTGACCCATAGGCAAAAGCCAGGTAATATATGTGCACACTGTCCCGCTAGCCAGCTACAGGCTTTCTGCTTAGTTGTGGGGAGAAGAGGGGCACCTCGTGGCCAGAGTGGGGATATTGGAAGTGATTGCACAGAGGCAGAGTCATCCAGAGAGACAGAGAGCTGAAGTGACTAGGATGGACCTGTGACTGGGACTGCCACAGGCAAAGCAAAAGTTTCTGAGCAGCCATAAAGCATTTGGTGCAGCCACAGTTGTCCAAGGTTGGAGAAACAAAAATTTGGAAACACTCGGGAAACATCCAGCCCTTTTCTTCTGCCTCAGAAACCAAGTGCCCTTTGGGAATTTCCTTTGGAAACCCATCTTGCCCTCCATCTGTGGGTATGCAGTGAGCAGAGCCTGGAAATCAGCACCCGAGCCAGCACCCCTGGGCCTACACAGCAGCGGGCTCCATGAGGGAGAGACCCCACTGGCCCATCAGAGTGACTGGTTCTTGGGGATTCTCTGGGACCAATTTTGGTCCCTGGGTTTGAACCTGAGAGTGTGGGCTACAGCCTCATAGTTGGGTGTGTGTAGCTCGTGGGCCGTAAATGGAGCCTGCGGAGGAGCCACAGGCATGGTGAGATGGACACAGCAAGGCCAGTGGCATCCAGGTCAGACTTCCAAGTGCTCAGACACAGCTCTGCCTGCACACCCAGCCAGCCAACACCTCCCCCCACTGAACCACTTGTCATTTGTCACTGGAGGAATCTGCCAGTCATTTGGGGCTGAAACTTCAGTGGCCCCTTGAAACCTCCACCCTTCCAGAAGCTCAGAGGGCATTGTTCTCTCGGGAGTTTTCCATCCTGATCAGCCTGGCTGGACTACGCTCAGAGACACATGGCACTGTCCCTTTAGCAGAATTTGGTGCATGGTCAGGAAGCCATGGCTGGGTCCAGAGAGCACATATTGGTCTGTTTTGACTCCTAAATGATGCAGTTATGCCCTGCATGTGCAGAAATGAAAATTCCTAATTTTCAGGGTAAACGATCACCATCTCTGTTTCTAACAGAGTAGCCACCAAGTTCCTGGCCAGGAAGTCAAAGTGTTGTTGCTGCAGCTGTTCCAAGGCTGGTTTTCCACATCCTAGATCCAACTACCTTGGTGGGGCTGGAGCTCTGTCCCTCCTGGGGCCTCTCTCACCTCTGCTGATGCCGCTCCACCTGGCCAAAGGCTCCGGCCTCCTGTGGGCTTAGTTTCTGGGGACAGAGAAGGGAGGAAATCTCCAAGGAGCAGCAGTCTCAGCATCTGTCTGCTAAACAAAGGCCAGCCACCTCCCCACAGCGGTACAAGGTCCAGAGCCCCAGGAGCAAGTTCTTCTGTGGAGGCCCTAACAGTAGAGGCACCCAATGCTTCAAAACAGCAATTGCAGGACCACCCTCCCCCATCACCAATGTCGGACCAGCGTCACAGGGAATCGGCAGGGTGGGGTTCCTAACAGCTGCTCTGTGTGTTGGCCACAAAATAGACTCCACTGTTGGCCCCCCCTCAATTTCTGCATTTGCTTTTTTCTCTGCTTCCTGGAGGCCTCTGTCTATTTCTGGCCCTGGGGTTGGTTCTGTTTTCTAGTCCCTGAATTCAGTGACTCACTTGTACATGGCTTCCCAGCCCTCCAGCAAGTGATCTGGGAGGGTCGCCTTCCTCTCCTCTTGACCACCTGTAGTTATTCTGAGCTCTGCAATCTTTGGCTGCCCAAAGATGACATGTGTCCCCAAACTCCAGGCCTAACCCTCACCTTGCTGATACTGTGTTCTACCTCACTGCTTTGCTCAATTTGGGCCTTTGCTAGATTTTAATTTTGGACTTTGCTGTTTTCTGATATGATCTTTGTTCTGGTTTTCTCCACCTCCTTTATTCCCTGCCTGGCAACTCAGAGCACGCACTCCCTGGGTTCCTAATCAGTGCAGAGAGAGCCAAAAAGGGGTTCAGTTAATTGGAAAAGAACAGATGACCAGGGAGGACTGGGTGGAGGAGTGAGGACATTTTGGTTGGAACTCTGTGCATCATTGCTCCTTTCCTCCTTGCCCAGTGCCTCTCTCCAGCCTGGTGTCTTGCTGGACTCAAACTCTTTCTGGCCAGTGTTGTCCATGGGGAAATGGTCTATGTTTATGCTGTCCAGCGTGGCAGCCATGAGTCACAGGGGACTACTGAGCAATAGAAAGACAGGTAGCTTGTGTGTTTGAAGCACTGGCGCTTTCTACATTACTTAGTTTTAATCCGGGGCTACTGTGGCAGACAGTACAGGCCTCCATTCTCAATGTCATTCTTCACCATGGTCTCTGATCTTATCCTTGTTGGCCTGCACTTGGCCTGGGCTGACCCCCTGCTGTAGCCTGCCTTGTCCTGGGGACTCACAATCTCCTGAGAGAGTGGGCATCTCATTCACCTTTTGATCAGGGTAGGTCCAGTTGCCCATGAGGATTAGACCAGGTCTCAATTTGCCTAAATCAGCTGAGGCCATCCCAGTCTTGAGTCAGAGATGTCCCAAGAACACAAAAAGATATGAAGTTTCTCCCCATGGGATGAGCTTCCCCACAAAAGACCCTCAAAGCTCTAAAAATAGCGGATGGGTCTGAGTGCAAAGGGACAGCTGAGCAGGAAGGTTTGGGGAGGAGCAGAACCTCACAGGGGCCTGGCAGGAGCAGGCGTGGCCACTCCAGGGTGGCACCTGTTGGAGGGGGGCTGGATAGAAGATCGTCATCCAGCGACCAGAGGGGAAACAGATTTTGCCAGCATGGGGAAGGATCTGTGTGCACACCATGCTCTGAGAGTTCATGTGGGTCACTCTACTCCCAGGGCTCCCCACTCTGTACCCCAGCAAGCACCATAAATAGTGGGTGTCTGAGAGGGGATGAGATGATAGGAAAACCTCTCTGTCCTTCCCAAGCATTTACTAAGTAGCTACTCTGTGAAATATTTCACAGGAAGTCCAGTATGGTGGCAAAACAAGTGGAAAGATTATCTTTCTTTGAAGGGTTCAACCAGCTTCTAGGTCACTTTACTGTGGAAGGATCAGGGTAGAGGACTTCAAATTCTCCTTCCAGCCACTCGGCCATCCTAACATCTGCAGAGAAGTCCTGTTGTCCCCTTCTGCTATATTCTGTCAACATTGAGGCTTTGAGAACTGCACTCTCTGGCAAGCATAGATCCCAGCCTCCCATGGTCACAGGTGACCCCATCCTGTTCCTAGAAAGCAAGAGCAGTCCTGCCTGCTGCAGGGTCCTGGGTGTCCCTGGGCAGCTGTCCACGTGGATACCCATCAGCCAGGAGCCAAGCTAAGAGCAGCAAAGCCCTGAGCTTCCTCTGCAGCACACGCTTCGGGCCACTCTCCTCTCACCACAGCCTACCTGGCAGGGAGGTGGATGTTTTCAGTAGCTCCGTCTGTTGCATCCCCTGTGAATCCCGTGCTCATCCAAGCATGCACCACTCCTTATGAATGCACCCCTGCCTCTTGGGTCATGGTCCCTGGGGTCCTGGCCAGGAAAGAGGGGTCTGGACCCTTAGTGACCAGTCTGCTGGCCTGAACCCTGGAAGTGGAGCAGGAGAGCTGCAGATCAGAATGAGAATCCTTCCCCATGTTCCTCCCCAGGATTGACAGCCACAGATAAGGCTGGGGAAGAAGCGAGAGATGCCGCCCTGCCATGGACTGTGGGCTGGTCCTTCCCCGGGAGCAGGGTCTGTGGGTGGCACAGGGGATGGAACGGGAGAACTAACGGGTGGGACAGACAGGGGAGTTTTCCTGGGATCAGGGAGAGGAGAAAAGCCCCAGGTCCTGATGGGAAGAGAGATACAAAAAGACCACACCTAAAACCCTGAAGTGTATCCTCCCCACCCGTCTTAGTCACTTTTCTCCCTGGGACACAATACCCAACATCAGCAAGTTTACAGGAGGAAAGGTTTATTTTGGTTCACAGTAGGCATTTCAGTCCATAGTCAGCTGGCTCCAAGGCAGGGTCGTGCAGCAGAGGGCCTGGCAGAGGAAACTCTGCTCACAGCCTGGTGAGTACTGGGAAGCTGAGAGATTCAGGAAGGAGCCACAAAGGGTGACTGACTTCTCAGGTCAGGCCCACGGTGATCTGCCTCTTCTGAACGGCCCTACCTCCCTTCTGGAAGTCAGCTGTCATACCCTTCTAATCCAGTCAGCTTCCAAAGGTCCAGCCTACGACACATAAGGCTGTAGGAGGACATCGAGATCCAGCCACGGCACTGCCTTCCATACTGCCCCTAGCAGAATCTAAGGGTGTTCACAGACAGCCTCACTTAAGCCGTCCTTCCCTGGTGTGTTAGAGTAAGCCATCTGGCCCTTTCTTCCTGATCCCTAAGATGAATTAGGCGAGACTAGGGAAATAACAGCAACTTAGAATACAGTAACTGTATATGAAAATGAAACAGTTGGCATGAGGGGCTTCTATCTGTATCAGTGAAGATACTGTTGTGTGGTAGTCAGTATCCACTGTCAACGTGATTGGACTGAGAGATCAGTGCAGCACACTTCTGGGTGTGTCTGTGGGGCGTTTCCCAGGACAGTCCTCATGTGGGCCAGCGAGCTGAGTGGGGAAGACCTATTCCTAAGGCAGGTGGTGCGTCCACTAGGGTCTCAGCCTGGGTGGAACAAAAGCAGGAGGAAGAGGAAGCCAGTAAGCACTTGCAAGCTCCATTCTGCTTGAGCCCAACGGGTCTTTTGCAGCTGTCATCGCCTGTGCTGGTTTATGGAAGTTGCTCCTGTAGGAGCCCGGGGCCCTGCCAAAGTCAAGGGTCACTAAGCAAAACCTTCCCTGTGGAGAGGTGAGCCTTTTCCACTGAGTTCCAGCTGGCTCCATTCCCACAGAGAACATCATCTAGAACATTCTCTGCATGGCACCTTGCACGCGTGGTGAACCTGTTATTGGACACACCCTTCTTCCCTGCTGGGTCAGAGAAATGACACCATTTGCAAAAAGAACCTTTGGACACATTTTACAGTTGCTGAGACATCGAGGCTTCTGGAGGTGAACACGATATTAAGATATCTCACACCTGCCCACCACTCACCCCCAGAGTCTCCACATCTGGAAGCATCACCAAGTCCTCAAGCATCTTTCCAGGGCAGTGAGTCCCTGAGGACCCAGCTGGAACCCGGGGCTGGGCCCCTTCATCATCAGGCCTCCTCCAAATGGCTGGGCATCCCAGATGAGGATCGGGAAGTGTGACTGTCACAGGCAGATGCCTGCAAATAAATCTCCTAACCTCAAGAGCAGCCCTGGAAGTGGGAAGGGTAGGGGAAAGGAAATGAGGGAAAAGAAAAAAATATGAGAAAATGGAAATAAAGTATTTGTAAATAGGGAAGGGAGCAGGGGGTGAAGGGAGGGCAGGGGCATGGGGAATAAATGAGAACCAAGACCTGTCAGGTGAAGGTACAAGATCCCAATGATGAATGTGATTGTACTGTATACCTAAAATGTACCAATAAACTCAGTGAAAAAAAAAAAAAAAAAGTAGCCCTGATAGGTTCCCTCTAAGAGGAAGCAACGAAGAGGTTTCCCTCCCCTTTTACTATCCTGCTGGTTCTGCCCATGTGAAGCTGGCTGTCTGCCCAAGCCTCCTTTTCCCTGGTTGTTGTGCTTCCCAAATAACATGTAAAGGCAAAACATATGTACAACGCATAATTGTATCACTTGGGGTTGTTCAACTTCATCCCTGCAGTTTCTCAAGTGTTCTTGCAGTTAAAGAACACCATTGTACAGAAAGGCACGCTTGGGGGAAAGTGATAGGACCACTGCTTACGGGAATGGAAGGCATTTGTAACTCAGCTGCTCACATGGGAGATCTGTGGCTGGCCGTGTGTTGCATTAGCTAGGTCTTTTGTTGTCTGCCTTCTAATGCTTTGCACCTTGAGGCCTTGCTGATGTAGAAGGCCTGCCCCTCCCCAGGCTGGCCAATTCCTAGACACAGGAGTTAACTGGATTGCAAACCAACCCAGCCCAAGCCCACCCACCAGCCACTCCCTGTTCTTGGGCTCTCGCACTGCAGCTCACTGTCCACCTTCCCTTGTTCCCCAGGACCAGAGACAACTAGAGACGGCCCTACACCCCAGGGCCTGCTGAAGTCCTTCAGGCTAGCCAGCCACGCCTTCACGCCAGTTCCTTCCTGCACACCACAGTCAAAGGAGGACGATCAATCCTCTGCCTGCCTAGAGAGGGGCTAAAGAAAGAAAGACAGTCGAGACTTGCATAATTTCATAGTACATGGTGGGGCCGGGAGGTCAGGGCCTCAGAGTGGGCAAAGCCCAGGACGCTCTGACCTGGCCACTATTTACTGGGGGGACACCATGATGGGAGGGAGCCTTGGGTGACTGAGGGGCTGCGGAAATCCTGTCAAGGATCTCTTTTTTCTTTTCTTTCTTTTTTTGCCATACTGGGGATCAAAATCAGGACCTTGCACTTACGAGGCAGGCTCAGTATCACTGAGCTAAATCTCCGGCCCCTTTGTAGCTTTTTTTTTTTTTTTCCTATGAGGATCACATGTTGATGAGAGTAGTAAGGAGAGCATTCGTACAGTAGTAGGTGGGGCAAGATAGGCTAGAATTTGTCCTTCCAGGTTTAACCTTTCTCTCTCTTTTTTTTTTTTTACTACTATCCTTAGAAAAATGGAATTATATTTCCAAATGTTGTAGCTGGCTCTCAAGGGCAAGGTGACATTTGGCCTTAGACAGCTATAGTCATACTTTAATTATGAGATGATTTTCCCCCAAAATTATGTAGAATGGCCTCTGACACACGGTCAGGTCTCCTGCCCACATGTGCCCTCCCTCCGTCCACTTCCTCCCAACCCGCTGCCCGCTGTGTGGCTGGTGGATCTGGTATACAATAAACTTCTCCCTTCGCGGCAGCGCTTCCTGTGTCCATGTGTCTCACCATCCCAGAGGAAGTCCGATCCCAGTACCTGATGCAAACCCTAAGCCTCTGAGTGCCCATTCTGAGGGCGCACACACTAACAGCCATGCACTCATCCCCTGGTCTCCTGTGTGCTTGCAGACGTGTGACTTTGCATCACAAAAATGCCCTCGTGATGTCAGAGGCGCCATGCATCACTGTGACAGCTCCCCTGGTATCCAAGAGACCTGAGCAGGCTGCAAAGTCACCGCCCCCCGCTGTGAGAACCCCAGCTATACTTCAGCCTCCAGCAGAAGGGACTAAATCGCATCAGAATGACACACATTATACCGCCGCTAATGACCCAGTTAACCTCCAGCTAGTTTCCTGCTCCTCGTGTCCTGGGAACGGCTGGTGTTTACTCCCGTGGGGCAAACCCTTCTGAATGTGCCAGTGGCCGCCTGGGCCAGTGTTTTCATAGGAGTGGGCTGAGGGGCCAGGGCCCCCTGGCTCTGCTGACGAATATAAATGAGGCCTTTTCTTTTCCCCCTCTTCTCTGCCTTGATTTGCATGACTAAGCTTTCATGTCTTTTTTAAAAATGTGTTTGTTTGTTTCTTGATTTTGCTCTGTCCCCCACGGAGGGACAAATTACTTGCTCACCAAGTAAATCTGGCAGAAGCCCAAGCCTGCTCCTCCAGCAAACACGAGCCAGACAACCACACTGTCCTTGGAGGGGAGCATTTGCATGGCCTGGGAAGGTGCGGCTACATTATTACAGGGCTTCCCCTTAGAGAGTACCGGGATCCCAGCAGAGGGGAGCCCAGACACAAGGGCAGAGAAGACCCCTGTGCTGTGAGTTCAGCTCAAGCTAATGAGGAGCACCTGTGGGTGTCCAGGTGGGTGAGAGTGCAGGATCCCTGCAGAAAGGGACAGTATTGCTGATCCTTCTTAGACTTGTTCTTGGTTCTATCAGAGCCAATACCTAGATTTTAAAACAAATATCTTATAATTTCCCCTTTATTCAATAAAAATAAAAATCATGGGTAATATAACCTACTCACACGCACACTTTTCATTAATGTAACAGCTCAACTATAATATAAAAGGGAAAAGAAACATCTTTCTAATAAAGTGTATTCCCGCATGTAATTGCTCTGCATGACTAAACTTGTAGGCACAAGAAAATGATCAGATGCAGAACTCGGATGCAGAATCCCAGGTAATAAGTGCAGACAGCGGGCAGCAGTGTGACTCCAGGCTGCTCTGATGTCGTGTGAGGCTATGCTGTTCACAGTGCATTTTCCCATGGAAAAATGAATCCAGAGATAGAAGACACTCAGCCCAGGTCCCTCCCGGTCAGATTTCATGGACTGGTGCTTCAGTGAATCTGTGGGCCTCTAACTCCAGTGTGCTTTCCTGCCTTTTCTGTCACATCCTGGGCAAATGCTGCTGCTGCTGCTGCTGCTGCTGCTGCTGCTGCTGCTGCTGCTGCTGCTGCTGCAGCCCCGTGAACCTTGCAGTGCCCCGCACAAGACTGACCTATTCATCTTGAACTTGAACCTGAACCTGAGAAGGAGATTCACCTCTGCCACCCATCCACAAGTGCACCGCTGGGAGAGGGATGGGTCATTCCTGGTGCCCCGCCTGGGTCCCATTATTGAGCTGTGCCACTGCAGGAGTCCCCTCTTCAGAGGCTGCCTGAGGCTGAGTGGGACCTGCCTTGCCCACAAGATCATAGCCCCATGCACATCTGTGTCCTGCAGCCAATGCCGGATGGACGCAGGGCCACAATGCCAATCCCTTGCTTCAGACTGGGACCGACTCAGGCTGCATCTCCCTGTGCCAAAGTGCCCTCCTTCCTTGCCTCGCACCTCCCCTCTGCCCTACTTCTTTCCTCTCCTTATTGTATATTTTCATTCCCTTTTTCCCTCTGCCCTATTCTGCACTCTCATTCCCTTCTCATCGGAGCAGGATTCTCGACAAATCACGTGCACAAGAATCTCTGGCACAGGCTCTGCTTCCAGGGACCTGACCCAACACAGGGTCCAGAAAGAAACCAAGAGGCCACTTGTGAGTCTGCTGCAGTCATCAGTTGAGAGATGACGGGGGCTTGGACGGAACTGTACAGTGGAGGCAGAGAGACAGAACTGGTGACTTTCTAGTATCAGTGACGGCATTAATGCCATTCCACTGGGCCAGTACCTTAAGGCAGATCAGCGAACAACCTTCTACCCCAAGAACCAAACCCTGTCTCAGGAATGGGCCTCATTCCCAAACTTGTCCTTTCTTGGATCCACTCACAGAACCATAGGCAGACATATAAACTTTTCTTTTACATCCCGGTTGTTACTCTTTTATCACAACCCAATGAGTTTTACTATAACATTGCACCTGTTTTAATCACTGTGTGGTTTCTGTCTTCTGGGTGGGCTCATGCTGGCACAATCCTGAGTTGGTGGAACCTAGCAAGAAGCCAACTGATAAAGAAGGAAAATGCTTTGTAGAATTACATCTCCAGCACTGTGGAATAGAGTGTAGAAGCAACAGTAACTTAAAAATCAGCACAGAACCACTCCTGGCTCTAATATCCTATTGGTTATAACCCTTCTGGCCCTCCCATCAAAACAGCATATGGAAAGATTACTCGCTTGGAGATCAAACAGCATAGATTTCAATCTTGTGTCTGCAACTAACTCTGCCCAGCCTTAAGAGAATCGCTTCTCTCCCTTCAGTCCCCGTTTCCTCATCTGTCCGAATACGCCTTTCCGCTAAACGCCCTGCGCAGTCCTTTCCATTGTGAAATGGCTGTGATTAAGTAAGAGAGATGTATGTGGCAGAATTTCTCAAACTCTAACATGCCTAATGATGGTGCCGGGCCCTTCTTGCGATGATGATCTATGTTTGCGTGGTAAAGGCTGACACCTCCCTTTCTCTCCACCCCCACCCCCTACCCCCAGCACTTCTAACAACCCCACCTGCAAAACAGATTCTGAACCTACTCACTTCTCCCTTCCCTGCCATGCCTGTCTCGACCCCAGCGCCGGCCCGTCGCAGTTGGAAATGCAGCTTGCCCTGAGTACTAGCTTTCCCCCCATGCATATCAACTTTCGGTTGGTGCTAAGCAGAAGGTGTCTATGCAGCCAGCACCCCATAAAAACCTGGGCGCTGAGTCTCCAATAAGCTTCCTGGCAGACTACACCAAAAATGTCAGGTCTCCTCGCCTGCCTGCTGCCCCCAGGCTCGTGATCTATGTCTATAAATACCGGTGGACTCGTGTTACACCCTTGCTTACTCTCCCCAGGGATTTCCCATTGTCTTTAAATACAACTCAAATTCCTTTCTGTGACCCACAAGGCCCTGTGAGATCAGAGGTCCCTTCAAGTTCCTTCAACATGAGAGACCTTTCTTGCCCGGGACGGTCACATGCACTGCCTGTCCTGCTCAGAGCCCTTCCTGGCCACCACTTTCTATTATATCATCCTGTGCAGTCCTTATCACGGTCTGAAAATGTTGCATTTGTTCCTTGGTTTATTATCTCTTGCTGTCTCTCCACCCGGAATGGAAGCTCCATGAGGACAGGAACCTTATGTATCTTGCTCAATACTTAATCCCCAGTATCTTGCATAGTGTCTGGTATACTCAGCCCTTGTCTGGGCTGGGGATTTAGCTCAGTGGTTCCGCCACCTGCCTTGCGAGCACAAGGACCCAAGTTCAATCCCCGGTACCAAAAAAAAAAAAGAGAGAGATCTAAAAGAAACTTGGCGAATGACTAAATAAAAAGAAGTATGTGTGATCAGCTGTGGACAGCCTGTCCTTGTTTACCCAACCGGTTCAGGCACCCTCTCTTTTCCCCACTGCCTCTCTGGTAGACCGTAGGCTGTTCCACACACCTGCCCTGAATGAGTCAGGGTCATTAGTTTGAACAGCAGTACCGACTCCTGTAAATATAAACACAAAAAGGAATTTACTAAAACATAGTGGGCAGCTAGGCAATTTCCCAGAAGGGCTGGAATCAGACTTAAGGTTACATAGACAGGAACTCAGCCAGCACAACTGTTCACATGACCGTAACTCTGGAATCTCTGGGCTCAGACAGTGTCGCCCCACTGCCCAAAACACGAGGCCCAATGCAGATCCTTTGTCGAACGCACCTTTGAGGCCATGTGGTTCCTCCCACTAAGAGACCAGCCCCAGAACTGCTTTCATGAGGTCCTGTTTTCTTATACTTATAAGATTCCAGATGAAAATTTGTGTCTATAGCACCTATTTTAGGATGGCCAGAGTTGCCTGCCTTGGCCCAGGCGCAAGGGAGTCTGGGTAACTGAGTGACTGGAGTCCACAGTAAGGGTGGCCATTTATAAAGTGTGAAGAAAATTAGCTCAGAGTTTCTACATGGCTTAAAAGAAAACAGGACAAGTCAGCCCTAACCTCTTTAGGCGGTGGCCATGGAAGAGCTATTTCCCCTCTAAACTACCAGCTCGGAACACACCCGAAGGCTGCAATACATCATCCTCCAATTGTCTCTTACCTCCGTGGCGACAGCACCATTCCCACATCCCCGCAGGCCTCCATCATCTTAGCCTTTTGCCTCTTAAAGCAATGATGAGATGCTTGAGTGGTTGTTGAAGTGGCTCCCATTATTACTTGTTCTTGCTCGGCACAGAGTCAGGCTCGAGATCAACATGGCTGTGCTTGAAAAAATTATTGTGGACAGAGGCTGAGTCCTACAGGCCAAATAGATCACAACTGTCCCTGGGTCCCTTATGTTATGAAACAGATTGAGTTTCTAGACCGAAAGTTCCTTGCCTGGGAAATGGAAGAGCTGGAGACTCCATGCCTTCTGTGAGGGCCCTTCTGACTCTAAAGGTCTCACGCTGCTGCCCAAAGTTAACGACCCAAGACAGGCAGCCCAGGCACAGGTCTTGCTGTCTGACTTTCTTGCCCAGAAGTATCATTCCTACCTCCCTGAGCAAGCCTGCCACGTCCTATCAGCAAGGACTGGAAGAGAGGTAGACTGGTGACACCCACAGCGTGGTGGCAGCGAGACCCAAGGAGATACACAGGCCCGATGCCCCGAAGCAGCATGCCGCAGTGCCATCCTCCACGAGGGGCTGCCGAGACTCAGCTCCACCCAGCAGGGGAGACAGTGGTGGAGGAGCAATGCCGAGGAAAGCGAGCTTTGCCCTGGTGGCTTTGGAGCAGTCGGCATAGCCCACATGCCCTAGGAACAAGGCCTGGCCGGGGGCCGACAGCCCAGTCACAGCCCCTGTCAGCCACAGCCAGGAGCCACAGAACACCTGGCCAGCAACCTGCCCAGCAGCTCTTCGTGGGGCTTCCCAGAATTGCTTTCCACACAGGTTCCTCCTCCTCTGATCCTCATCTGTGTCTGACTGTGAGGACCCAGCACAGGGCCGTGGGAGCTGAGTAGGGTAGCAGAATTTCACAGGGCTGATAAACATTTCCCAAGAAAGGCCAGGAAGGAAATGCTTGGGGCTTCGTGGGCCACACTGTACTGTTGCGGTCACTCAACAGAGTCCTTGAAGTGAGACAGTAGACAGGGTAGGAGAGCATCGGTGTTCTAATAAAACTTTATTTTAAAAAGTGGGCAGCAGGCTGGGTTGGACTCCAGCCGGAGCAGCCAGTGTCGCGCAAAGAGCTGCACCACACAGTGTGGTGAGGGAGGCCCAACAGGGGAGGCTATGTGTGCATGAGGAGAGTCACTCAAGGAAGCAGCGGAGAGGACTTTCAAGCAGAACGATCTGCCAGACCTCCAGAGAGGAACACACTTAGGTTGCTGGGGGACAGAAATCTGCTAGGTGGCTGAGGATGAGGGAGATGAGCTGTGAGATGTGGAAGGTGGCTGAGTGCTCTGCAGGCTGCTGTGCATTACTCCTTCACCCCTCCCAACAGCCTCCCCAGGTGAGCGGGGTTCTTATTCCCATTTTCCCGGGCGTGAGGGGAACTAAGGCACAGGGAGCTAATGGACCTGACCTAGGTCAGGGAGCCAGTTCTTCATGGGCCAAGATGTTCCTCCCCTCCACTCACCACGGCGCTGCTCGTGCAGCAGACAGACGCTGGAGAACATGGGCAGCGATGACAGCGACGCTTATCCAGCACCCGCCGTGGGCCAGACCCCTCCCAAGAGCCTCACACAGACTGAGTCATCTGATCTTCACATGAGCCCTGGGAAGCGGGTGGAGGCTACGGCCAGCCACATGGGACACAGGAGGACTGGCACTGAGAGGCTGAGCCACTAGCCTGAGGGTAAGGGTGGATGAGCGGCTGATCTGGGGTTAATCTCAGGCCATCTGACCCCCGAATTGCTGTGTACCCACGCACACAAATGCGCGGCATGCACACAGACACACATGCCCTAGTGCACACGCCCACCAACTCCAGAGGAGCAGCAAGTTAACACCGTTTAGTAGAGGTCGTTACCCCCACGGAGGACAGCGTAAGAACTGTCTGCGTGGCTGTTTTCCATGAACGCCCGCCAGGACTGAGGTACAGCAGCCTGGTGCATGAGCAGACATAATAAGGGACCTGGGTGGCGTGGAATCCTGGCTTTTATCATTCTAGCACAAGACGATCTGCTTATTCTGATGGTACTGGGCTTTGTAAAAACAGTGTGCGCTGACCAGGACAGGCTGTGTGATCAACAGCCTGCAGTTTACCTCCGGGTTCAGCTCTTAAAACTGCATGATGAATTTCAAAACACTTCACATTGCCGGGTGTGGTGGCGCACGCCTGTAATCCCAGCACTCGGGAGGCTGAGGCAGGAGGATCGCTGTGAGTTGAAGACCAGCCTGGGCTACATAGTGAGTTCCAGGTCAGTCTCAACTACATAGTGAGACCCTGTCTCAAAAAAACAAAAAAACAACAAAAACAAACAAACAAAACACTTCACATTTTGGGCTTTGAGTTCTTGTCTGTGAAGTGGGTTAAAGACACGGCCTTCTGCAGGACCGTGAGGTGACGCCTGGGAATTTCCCAGAGCCATGCCAGGCACGCAGCAAGGGCCCAATGGGTGCCTGCTGCTACAATGAGTGACACGGCTCCCCGACACCCAGCACAGAGACCCTGGGAGCCCTGCACCAAGGCTGCTCTCGCTGTTTCCAAGCCTCATTGTCCCGGGTCCTCGAGTGAAATGTCACCTGTCAACCAGAAAACCGCCCGGCCTTTGTTTCACGGTGCTGGGTCGGTGCAGATCAGCAAAAAAGATGACAACTGCACCTGGGCTTGTGCTTTCATAATTTTAAGAATGCACAGGAAATCAGATGGCTCAGGGACTCGGGATGAGGGCTGGGGTGTCAATCTGGACGGATCAAGCAGAAAGCAGAGAGAGCCAGAGTTCCTGGAGGCCAAGAGCTGTGCTTTGTGTGTCTGTGCATCCTCCACAGGCCATGTGCTTGGCTGACTCTCAAGAGTCCCCAGGATTGGACTGATGGCCTGCAGTGGGACTGGGTCACGTGGGGCTGAGTCCTCATCACTGAGCTGGGCGGGGTTGCCCTGGATCGCTTTGGGATATGAAAAGCTGCGTCATCACCCAGAGACTGTGGTCACTTTTCGGGCATCCCAAGCTGCACACTCCTTCCTTAGGAGCCGCTCTGTGGCCCCTAGACTTTAAACTGCCGCCTGTGCCTGGGCCACTTTTCCTCTCCATCCCACTTGCCACGACCTCCTATTCATTCTCCTCCTTCTGCGGCTTCTTCTGTGAAGCGCTCTGGTTTCCCCCGAGCCGTCCCGCTCCCATCCAGAGCCGTCTCTGTCCACTGTGTAGAGCACAGACCCCCCAGAGCCTCCCTCGGCGCTGTCCAATGGGAGGCCCTCCAAGGTATAGAAATTGTTCTTAGAGCAAATGATCGAAATAACCAGCAAGTGAGGGAAGACATCCAAGTAGTCAAATATGTTCAGTGGCCACTGACCCTGACAGATGTTGGCTCCATGAGGCAGGGATTCTGTTGTCTTCCTGATTAACCCTGGTGGGATGCTCACACCCAAGCAGGGCAGGGCAGGAGAGCCGGCTGGAGCAGGAGGCCGATCCTCCCTCTCCGAGTTGGTAACAATGATCAGCTGAACGTAGAGGGCGGTGCAGGAAGCGTGATGGGGTGCTGGGATGAGGGATGAGGAGAAGCTCCCTGACATGGGTAGGCAGGGAAGTTTCCCACAAGAAGAAACGTCCAGGGCAGCCCCACAGGCACAGTGGAGAGGGGAGGACGCATCTCCCGTCTGCCTGGGGAAGGAGCATTCCACAGCGGGGACAGGAGTAGAAACAGCCCAACACAGGCATCCCCTTGGCCTCTTGGAATAAGAGTAAGAGGCCTGGGGAGAGCTGGCGGGTGAGGGGCAGAAGGGGGAGCAGACGAGGTCTGAAAGGCCCGCCGGGTACCCCCAGGAGGCACACGTCCACACACGCCATTCATGTGTGTCACACACCGCCATTGCTCCAAACTCCACTTTGGAATGGTTTTTAAGGTTTTTGAGCACTTAGCACCAATGATTAACATTCTAGTATCACAAAACTCTTCAGGAAAAAAAAATTTCTTAGGCAGAGGCTCTTTCCTGTATTGGAAATCTGTCCTTCCAGTTGATTAGAATGGACCATAAGGATTGATTAGAGCATAAAAATTTTAGGAAGCAGTCTCATCCTCCCTGCCTGGATCTATTGGAAAAAGCTTAAATTGTTAGGATGCTAATTTTAAACAGCAGAGCACAGAAATGACCGTGCCCCTGGCCTAGCCTTGCTGCAATTCATGATGCTTTCGGTCCTCTTCTCATAAAAGCACCAGAGCCATGAAAGTGAGGGCCAGGCCCCAAGATTAAAGAATTGCCCCTCCCACTGCGAGTAGCAGACCCAAATACCTGGAAGTCGGAGTCCCTCCCCGTACGCCACTGTCCCCGTGGAAGGAGCTGGCCTCACAAAGGAGCCCACGGGATCTGGCAGCTAAGTCCTGCGCTGCCCTGTTGGTGAGCTTATTCTGTGGAGGTCTGTCGGGTTTGGCTTTGTGTGAGGTTTAAAAGGATTTCAGACTTAGGGGTGGTCTCTTTGGATTTTTCTCCTTTTCCCTTTTGATGTTAAAAAAAAAAAAATGACACCAAAGAAACAACCGTGGCTGAAAAAATTAGGATTCACTAGATGTAAGTCCCTTTCGGGTAAATGTTGAAGGGTGGGGCAGGTCATCTCCCTCTTCATACAAGAGGCCAACGGCTGAGGATTTGGGTTAAATGAAAAAGGCTGTGAATAAAGTGTGACCTCAAAGATTTGGCCCTGAGGTTGTGATTGCAGACTTTAAAAGCCCCAAGCACAGCATCTGTAAGACAAGAACAAACGCATTCAGTCAACTATTGGGCCCAAGGGTAGAGATAAGAGAAAATAAATTAGGACTCTAGGTTTATCATTTGTAAACGTGTGTCTTTTGAAAAGGTGAGGAGTGAATTTCTGGCTGAACAATTTGGGGATTATTGAAGAATAACTTTTAAAGATAAAGTCACGGCTATTGCACCACGCTAAATGAAAGTGTGTCAACGATTTTCTTTAACGCCGCAACTAATGAATGAACCAGAATGATTTTAGAGCCAATTCAGAGGAAATCCCAAAAAGCACACACAAGGAAAGGCCTGGGATGACCGCAGGGATGTGACCCGTGGATAAGAACCGGCTTCTTCCACAAGCGGGAATGGAAGCCACCTGAGGCTGCACCAGACACCCAGCGCGTTCCTGTGGACGGGAACTGTTTGCATTGTTACCAGTTCCCTACAAACCGACATTCGCCTACGCAGAACTTCAAATAGCAGAGTCAAAGACAGTGATAGGCGAAGATCGCCTGGGTTCACCGGCTCGTCCAGACACCCACTAAATTTCTAACTCTGCCCCAGTTTTCCCTTCCAGGAGCTGCTGGCACTTGGAGAAGCGCCCAGGACACTGTCACTCCTGCTGCATGCAAGACAGTCCCACACCCCACATCACTGTCCTGCGTCCTCCGTGGCTCTGAAGTGTCCTGGCTGCTTCTGCAGATAAAAGGCTCCGTCCATTCGGTGCTCCTGCACCCTGACCCTCTGAACACTGAGTGTTCATTGCTCCTCTTAATACCAATGGACTCACCTTGATCCCATACCTTCCCAAACCCATCCTTCCCTCTCCTGTGTGTCTTACACAGTCAGCTTCAGACTACCTTGCTGCCTTTGAGTCCAGCCTCATTCTTCAACAGAAGGAACGCACAACTCCTTTGTCCCTTACACCTTACAATGCAGCTGTTCACTCTCACTTATTTATTATTTGCTAATATTGGATAATTCTATTGTTCTGTTATTTTTTATTATAAGCAATCTTCTACGAGCTAGCTTCTTTTTAGTTCTCTTTGATAGTGTTCCGGGAGAAATAACCTAATTTTTAAAATTGTGTGTCTAGTTAGGTCATGCCAGTATTACGTATGTATTTCATTTCAGGGGAGTAAGGAATTGCCATACAGTATCGGCATAAATGTGGGTGCTGAGGTTGAGAACACACTGGTATGGAATACACCATGGGGTGTTCCGCTCTCCAAGTACAGCGTCCTGATCCTTTAGGAGAGCAAAGCATTACCCATTCGACAGTGTTAGGAGAACCTGGCAGCCAAGGTGACCAGCTCCTCACACAGGGCGAGCACTGTCCCATGCCTGGGTGATCTTGGCTCTTTTCCTGGAAGCTGCATGTTAGCTGGGGTGATGAAAACATCAAAACCAGCTGAAACCGGCTTTCTCTGCAGGCTGAGTCAGCTGCTGCCGTTCACCTACAGCTGTAGCCCAAGACAAAAGAAAACAAACAATAGACAGAAAACCTATTTAAAAACCCCAAGTCTTACAGGAATGTCTGCTAAACTATTAATACAGGTGCACAGGAAAACAAAAAACGAATTTGGACAAGGAAACCTAGCATTCCTCCTTTGACAAAGACAGTGTCCTTAACCAAACCCTAGTCAGGTCCCCTAAGCCATCTTCTCACCTAGACCTTCACCTTGGCCCTGCCCCTGCCTGGTCTGTCTTCAGCAAGAACCCTGCCAAGACAGTTTAGAGTGCATTCCCTACTTCCCACCCCTGATGTTTGATCACCCTGGCCTGTCTTCAGCAAGGATCCAGTCTACAAAGAATCTTCCGTGCTTGATGTCACCTTCCCCTCACGACCTTCCAGCCTGCTCCTGGGCTAAGTCCCCAGCTGCTGGTATTGTATTTGGAATATTGAGCCTGACCTCTTTCCCACTGCAATGATAGCCTTGACACCTGCTGTGGTTTGTGCCTCGAAGGTTCCTGTGTTGGAAGCTCAGTCCCCAGTGTGGCAATGTTAGGAGAAGGTGGGAACTGTCAGAGGTGAGGCCTGGGAGGAGGTTGTTGCGGGGCACCCTCCCCTTCCTGGCTTCTTGTCTCACATGGTTCCCAATGCTCCCATCCAGAAGTCATCCACCATCATAGTGACACAGCCAAGGAAGCCCTCCCCAGGGCCAGCACCATGATTTGGACTTTCAACTTCCAAATCTGTAAGTTAAATCAACCTCTGTTCTCTATAAGCATCCCAGACTGGGATATTTGGTTCTAGCGACCAAAAACAAACTGATACTAAATTTACTGTAATAGCCCTGAGCAAAGTCTTCTTTGCCATCTCAACAAGTGTCAGAATTATTTTTTCTTTAATACAGGGACACTTGACTTACAGACTCAATTCATTCCTGAGGGCTGATTGTAACTCAAGTTGGTCAACTGAAGGCTCAGGCTCCTCTACATAGCCTTCAAAGTCTCCGTCCTGTACACAGGCAGATCTCAGCGTCCTAGAGAGACACTGGCCCAGGTTTTCTCAACCCCACACAGGAAAGGATATTGTCATGTTCCTTCCAGAACTTTTAAGGGTTAAATCTGTATCTGTGACCATCTGGAAGCACAAGCAGCTAGCATTCAGGTTGTAACTCAAAAGTTTGGTTGTAATTTCAAACTAAAATTCTGGTCATAACCCAAGTTGTTTGTATGTCAGGCTGGTGGTAACTCGAGGGTCCACTGTACCTTTCACACAAACATCTGGGCTCCTGATATATACCCTCGCAGTGTGCAGTGGGGGTGAAATCCTGACCAACCCAAGGATGATCCCTGTCCCTGTGGGGTGTGTAACAGTAGGAAGTGGGAGTGGAAGACAGGATGCAGACAGTGGACAGGTTAACTGCTGCAGACTGAACTGACAATAGAACAGGATGTTTCTGGGAGGAAGAGTCCAAATCAAATTCTGTAAAACAAATCACATTCTAATGATTTGTAAACATGGTAGGGACTTGTGTCAGGTGACCAACAGATCCTCATTTGTCTCGTTTCTTAAGTTCTGGGTTCACTGTTTGGAGCTTTCCTGAAGCAGAGATCCCGGGTTCAGCAAAGGTTTTCATTTGCATTTTGAATACTCCAGAGACTGCAGTGCCAGTCAGCCTGAGAAATTATTTTCTCCTATAATGCTTAATTTATGTAAAATAGTTCCTTCCCTAGTGTCTTCTCAGTTCACTGCCAGGTCCTGGCTGGGTCCTGTCACAACGGACAAAGGCATCCTCAGAGGGCACGGGTGGCCTTGGGAGAGGAGCTTTATCTTCAAGGGTATTGGCCTGTGAGGTGCCCCTAACTTGTCCCTCCTCGTGAATGAGTTCCTCTGCTGACCCACCTTTGGATCAGAGCCACCAAGTCCTGGTCACCTAAATGATTCATTTCCCTCTCTTTGGACCAAGTTGTACAATTCTGCAGATTTGGTCTCCATTTCCTCCAACCTGGACTCCAGATATCCAAGCTGAATTTGAGCAGGTGGGGCTTCTGGTTACTTAACTAGACTTATGCCTGGGAGTTAATGCAAAAAGCAGAAACAGACCCTGTGAGGATTACTAAGTCCTGGACTCCAGATATCCAAGCTGAATTTGAGCAGGTGGGGCTTCTGGTTACTTAACTAGACTTTGCCTGGGAGTTAATGCAAAAAGCAGAAACAGACCCTGTGAGGATTACTAAATTACATGGAATGCGGCTTTTCAAATTGCCAGAAGAAGAGAAAGGCTGGAAACACACAGCAACAGCTGCTGGTCCTGCCTCCTGCCTCGGCCCAAAGGAAGTCAACGGCTTTGGATAGTTTCTGAACACTGGTGCCTCTGAAAGCACATCTGGATGATACTAATGCTGACCCACGGCTTTGCATGCATCGAGGGTGTATTGCTTTTCACTGCTGAGTAGTGCTCCATTGGCCACATACACTTCCGTTTCTTCATTCGTTCTCCTATTGGTAGATTTTTGGGTTGTTTCAACTTTTGGGGCTATTAAAAGAGCTGCAATGAACCTTTCTATTTACAATTTTGTGGCCACGTGCTTTCATCTCTCCTGTTTCCATACCTTGGAGTGGAATTGCCGGGGTCATAGGATAGGTAACACATTTAAGTTTTAAAAAGTGCCCGAATCTTGCAAAGTAGCTGTAGCATTTCACATTCCTACCACCAGTGCACCGGCATTCCTGTGGCTCTGCCCCCAGCTTGGACAGCCGCCGTAACTGTGGCTGACTTGCTGCCTGAATATTTGAAGGGTTTCTCACTCACCTCCCGTCAGTAGCGTGATTTTAACCTTCCACTCTAAAAGTAGGACAGATGGGGCCAGGGATGCAACTCAGTGGTTCGGTGGTCGAGCATTTGCCCCACATGTGCAAGGCTACAGCCTTGCCAGTACTGAAACAAGCGAAGTACCAAAGATGGTTCTCCGTGGGTAAACCCCACAGACTTGAAGCTCAGCCCCGACACTAGCTGTGGAAACGTAATAAGCTATTGCATTTTTGTGTGTGTGTCTGTTTTCATATGCATGAAGTAGAGTAATTATAGTACCTACCCCATCATGTCCAAAGCAACCAATTTAAAGAATGTCCTCTACATAGTAGACATACAGTAAATGTTACCCCTTGTTCTGTTTTGGGGTTGTCACTATCATTTTAGGGAACTGAACATCCTCATGCCTTTGTCCACCTCTGGACGGTGTCTCTTGATTTCCCATTTTGTAAGTAGACGCTAGTAGAATACACATAAAATGCCTCTCGCGTGCCAGACATTGTTTGGGGAATTCACACATCGATTCAAAACCCTCACATCAGATGTAGGAGCCCAAGTATTATTAATTATGCTGGGGGCAGAGATGAGTAAACTGAGGAGCAAGGGTGGGAACTGCCTCACCTGAGGGCAGGAGAGTGAGGATGAGGACCCCTGAAGGTGGAAGCCAGGCCCTGGTCTCCCCACTGCCCCATCCCCACCCTTCTGCCTGCCCTTAGCCCCTCCCTGCCTCTGTCAGCCATCTTGTCTCTCTACACCAGTCAAATCCCATACAAGTTAAGGAAAAGTAGAATTATGCTGGATCAGATAAGGTATCAATCCAGAGGAAAGCAAGCAGGGACATCCTCCTGGCCTGGGGCACAGAGATACAAGCCCATCTTGGGTTAGCATCTTATCTAGAAGCTCTTCAGAAGGACAGAGTTCCCAGCATCCTCTGCAGCCTGCAGCCCCAGCCCAGCCGCCTCTGATCCTCACATGTGGGGGACAGCTCAGGCATCCTGGGCTCAGAGTGGGGCTGTCCCATCAAGAGCTCTGTGAGGGGCAGGTCCTTCAGCCTTTTCCTTCAGCTCCTCATCGGCATCATCCCAGCCCTCACACTCCCGGGGGTACCTCATCCAACTGAAAGCTTCAGCTACTGACTCTGTGTCTGTGAGCTTGTAAATATTTAAATCCTACCTCAACCTCATCCCAGACATCTGCATTCACATCCGACTGCCCGCTTGAGTCTGCAGACACTGTTGCTATGAGGGGAAATTTGGCTCTCCCTCATGGCCCAAACCGACTTCTCTCCTAATCTGCCCTGTTTCAACAGTGGACAATTCAGCTCTTCTGGTTACTCGAGACATAACTCTGGGTCAGCCGGGCCCCCCTCTGCCTCACACCCAGCCCCAGTTGACAATACACGAACCAGAAGAGCTGCCCATCTGGGCCAAGTTACCCCACAGACTCATCACAATAACACAGTGTTTGTTACCTGGATGAATGCAGTTTGGGGGCTGTTTGTTACACGGCTGCAGATAATGGGGATGCTGAACCTCCATGAAGAAACGCTTCAGCTCCATCCTTGCCGTAAACTACCAGCTGGTACTACAGACACGTGCACTGCTCTGTCTTTCTGTTCAGGGCCACCCTGCTACACGCACGGTCTCTTCACCACTCCTGGGTAAGGCCCACACTGTGACTGAATCTGTTTTTTCAATGAACTCTAAAACTGGACTCACTCTGACAATGCAGCTTAAGCAATTAAACAGCAGTAGTAATGATGGGCAGGCATGCTGGCTGAACACTTCCCATGGCAACTTGACTAACTTTTTCCCATAAGAGGTAACTGTCACTGTCACTAGCTTACAGATAATAATTGGCCTCACAGCTAGAAAAGTGGGGAATGAGACTTGACTCCCAGTTGTACTGCTCCAGAATCCACATTTTTAACCATTCCACACGGTGACTCCCTGAACACCAGCAATGCGGGTAACGGCCGGCGTCTACTCACCACGTGCCCCACCTTAGACGCGCTCCTAACTCACCGGCAACTGAGTGATGCCTCACCATCGCTCTCAGGAGCAGGCCCATTATTACCTCCGTGTTATAAATGGGGAAACTGAGACACAGCTAGATGAATCACAAGGCCAGGAAGCCCACAGCAGAGCCAGGACTCTAACACAGGCCTGTGCGCCCGGACATCGCAGGGGAGAGAGGCTCACGACACTGGAAGCCCAATCCCCTCGCCTGCTGGACCCACCTGATGCGGGCCAGGCCTTATTTCCATCTCAGCCCCTGACTCGTTCCCCACCGGCTGCTCCCGCACACAGAGACCCTCCCTAGCTGCCCTGGGCTGTGCCCATGCAGGACCACATGCAACTCTGTCTCCTGCCCCTTCTGCCTGCACCGTCTCTTCGCTCCCTCAGTTCAGGTCTCTCTTCCTGAGAGCTGCCCTCTTCCCAGAGCTGCCAGCAACCTATATGCCACCTGGAAGTGCACCACCAGACATGTCTAGTGACCTTCCTGCCACCACAGCTACCAATTTTGCTCTGATGTCCCAAACTCCTCAAGGCCACATGTGCCTCATCTCTCTCCTCTCCTGCGTGTTTGAGGTGGTTCTCCCAGACTTGGGCTTTCCCAGACATGAAACTGGCTACCCAAATGCAGAAGGACTGATGCCCCTAAAATCTGGGGGAAGGCATTGGGGGTGCACTTTGTGCTCCTCCTACATTCTAACTAGGGGAAGGGATGTGGCCTGGAATATTTCCACAGAAGCATCTGCCCTCCGAGCTCACACAAAGCCCTCATTGTCTCGACAGGAGGGCAGAGTCTCCACGTCCCAGTGAATCAGAAAGAACACCCCAGTCAGGAAGCAGCTGAGTCAGAAGGGAGACTGCCAGAGAATGCTTCCTATTGGCTGTGGGAGAGAACACATATTCAAATTCTCCAGAGCAGGGTTTTCCCCAAATTTTTGGACCAGGATCCTTATTGAGACACCGTTTTCATCAGAACACGACTCAGGCACATTTCCGCATGTACACACATCCACGTGCATGCACTCCCACACACACACTCCATGAACCATGTGATTTCTGGGACTAGGAGCCACACGTGACAGAGGAACAGAGAAGTGCAGTTCAGGGTGCCTGAGTGCTCGGTGGACTGGAGCCCTCACACCACCTTTGTGAGAGAATAGACAGACGTGCATGTGCGTGCGTGTGTGTGTGTTTAACATTCATGACTTGGAGAGACCACATCATGATACAGGGGGACATTCTGCATCTGGAGACCCAAAGATTGTTGTTATTTCTCTTTCCAGGATGTGAAGTCAGGAGGAGAAGCAAGGGTGCCATTCCAACTTGTCCTGTCTTGGGAGGTTATTTATTCCTTTCTTCTCTATTTCTTTTCAAATGTCATGGTCTGAGGTGAAGTAAAAACAAGAAAAGAAGATTGAGTGTGAGCTGTGAAGCCATGTGTGAAAAGAATCAGACAGGCTCAGGTGGGAAATGTCACGTCCTCCTAGACTGCTGGCTTTGTTGCTGTCCTCAGACAACAGCTGCTGGTCTGAGCTTCCAGGCCCTGCCTGTACGATGGCTCTCCTGAGATACCCTTCCTCATGCTAGTCCTACTTCCATCACTGGAGAAACTTGGACACACTGTAAACATCTGCAGAAATGGTGCCCTGAACTCTCTGTGTTTTCTTGCCTGGTATCCATTCTCCGGTCTTCCAAAATTAACCTGTGTGATATTTAATCTTCCCAATGACCTCTCCCCTGGCCTCAGGAATGGGAACTAAGCTGAACCCAAGCCAGCCACTGTTAGCCTGAATATAGTGATTGGTCCACAACTGGGCACATGACCTAAGCTGGCCCAATCCGAATGAATCTTGGATCTAGGAAATTGTTCTCAAATGGCCAGTTAAGCCTCCATTAAGCCAATCTTCTTACAACTATAAGCTCTGGGGGAAGTTAAAATAATTATCTGAAGGTACAGGAGAATGAATAAAAGCAGTATACAGGAGGGGAATTGATGCTTACACAGTTTTTAGCTCAAGGGCAAGCCCCAATCGGCGTAATGAGGGCCAGTTAGACCAAGCAAAAATCAACAGTCTTACACTTGAAGAACACAGAAACATGGTTCTGAGTAAGAACAGCCCTGAAATGGAGAAAGGAAATTCCTCAGTGATAGCTCTCCTTTGGGAGAGATCCCCTAAATTCTAACTAAAAACTTTCCAAATCTCTAGTTGGCCCTTAAATCACATATGTGTGGGTCAGACTGCAAGCAATTCAGCTCAGGCTGCAGACAGACTGAACAAAAATTGGAGCTGTTCTTCTGGAGACCTGGACAGTGTCAGCTTGAGTTCAAATGCTTTCACTGGCTGCACATCCCCCCGCCACTTGAACCATGGGTGACACGTGCATGGCCGCCAGTGACAAGCCATTTAACATCAGAGGACAGAACTCAAACCAGAGCCGGCTGGCAGTGACACATATGAATTATGGCCCCATCGTGAATGTGTTCTTCAAAGGAATATAACAGAATCCATAGTTTCCACGGTATGTCAGTCACGAGATTCAGAAATAATCCAAATCTGCAGAAGAGTACGACGAACTCTCAAGAGAGGTCTCTGCTTTGTCTGCAGAATATTTATTCCCTAAGCTCTCACTAAGTGTCCCCTATGTGTCAGGTTCTGTGTTAAGCACTGAGGCTGAAACGATGAGAAAAGCAATGTAACCGATGCCCTGGTGGAGCTGACATTCTAGTTCTGATCAGCACATGTCAGTGAAGTCATTCACTTATTCATAAACTGAGTTACTGCTAAAGGCCCAGTATGCTGCTACACGCTCCAGGGTTATCAAAATGAGCCAAGAGTACAGCCGTGTGAGTGTGTCCACACAAGTCACTGAGATACACAGAACAGAGAAGACTGTGTTCAGGGCCCTTCAAACCCCCCAACTCCCACGGAAACGATATTGCCATGGTCAGAAAGGGAGCTGGACCATAAACCCCAGGTAAAGGGGAGCTGCCCTGAGCGGCGGGGCGGCTCCATTCCTGGTCCCTGAGTCACTGCGGCAATCCCTCCCCTGGGGCTGGGCACAGTTCTGCCAGCCTCAGATGTGTGCCCAAAGTGTGGGAAGTACGACAGGCTTGTTCGGTTGCTGACTGTGACGACGTGTGTGACACCGTCCCGTCATGTCCCACGTTTCCTCTCTCTCTCTTCTAACTGTCTCCAAACCAATGCTCCAAAATTATCTTCAGTTTTTTTCAGAGCTGAAATCCAGGAGCAGAGACTTCCTTGCCGCCCGTGGAGCTATTTTAAAGTTTAGCGTGCAAACCGTGTCCCCGTTTTCTATATACTTTCCAACACTTCTGCTGACAGCAACCCATATGGACGGATTTTTTTAAGAGAAAATAGGACTTTGGTGAGAACGCTGGTCTGCTCGTGCTCCTGCCGAGCTCTCCTCCTGCACAGAGCACTAGATTCAGCCCCGGAAGGAGAGAGCTGTGCTCCATACAGATGCAAAACGCCGCAGACACTCAGAGTCATCTGCGCTTTGCATGAACGACTAAGGCAGCTTGCAAGTGGGCGGGACTTGGTGGAGCGGCCGCCACCCTAACGCACCCCAGCGCGGGGCTGTGAAATCTCTCTTCACTCAC
The DNA here is from genome assembly GCF_012274545.1 of Fukomys damarensis. Classification (NCBI taxonomy): domain Eukaryota; kingdom Metazoa; phylum Chordata; class Mammalia; order Rodentia; family Bathyergidae; genus Fukomys; species Fukomys damarensis. The sequence goes on from NW_022900934.1 coordinate 12,695,967, forward strand.
TAATTTCACACTCCAGGGGCAGAGCTGCGAACAGCTCCCCGCATACAATTCTCATTTTAATAACAGTATCCTTAATCTTCAGACACCCTCTTATGACATTTTTTCCACCTTTTAAAAAATTAAAACGCTCGATTCCTTTAAGGTGAAGTTTCCAGTTTGCTTTCTTCCGTCATTTCTTTACTGTCTTGACTCTGCAAATAGCAGCGCTTTTATTCTGTCTTTAGATCATTCGTGAAGCCTTCTCTGGCTGGGTTGCATTTTTAACAAATCAAAATGAATCACGTATCCTGCATTCATTATTCCCCCCTGTGCAGCTTTCTCAATAACTCTGGTACCTTCCATGCCTCTGTGATGAGCACAGAATCCGTTTGAAACGCCTGCTAAGATATGCTTTTTATCTCCCAGCACATTGTAAAATGAGCTTTCCTCTCTGGGTTTCTGCAGACCTGTGAAATGCTCTTCGGTTCTGGAATTGTGCTGCAGGACACCAGGAAGGGTCCTTCGGGACAGAGGAAAGAGCTGACTAAACCCAGGATGTTGTTAGGCTGTCTGGCATCACCCTAAAAAGGAGCATTTTTGAGAATTCTAGTGGTTGGGTTTATAGGCCCAGAAAGGGTTTGGACTGGGAATTAGGACTCTATTGTTCCTGCCGTCAGCTCACTCCAGCATTCCCTTCAGTGACTCAGACGAACTTCTATTCGGGTAATACAATATGGTGAATATCTGGTTTGGTTCCTTTAGGAAAATACGCAGGCTTTTTATGACATAATTGGCTGGTTAGGGTTTACTTTAAGGAGCTATGGTTTTCATCTAATACTTTTGAAAAATGACGTTGGCGTAAGATCTTAATAAGATTACTGACATTTAGAAATGGGAAGAAAGGAGCTAAAGGTGTAGGGAAGGTGGGATGGGTAGGGGAAGGGTAATAAGAGAAAAGAAAAAAATGTGAGATAATGAAAAGATGAAAATAAAGTGTTTGTAGATGGGGAGAGGAGGAGGGGGTGAAGGGAGGGCAGGGGTAAGGGGAAAAAATTAGAATCAAGACTTGTCATGTAGAGGTACAAGATCCCAACAATGAATGTAACTGTACTGTACCCCTAAAATGTGCCAATAAACTCAATTAAAGCTGAAAAAAAAATGACATTGGCTTAGCAACCAGGAAATCAGAGATATTAGCTCAAAGTTTAGCTCCGGGGAAAACAACAGATCTTGTCTTTATTTTAAAATTTGGTATTTCATTGTTTGTGAATTTTTTACTATTCATTTTCATTTTTACACAAGTGCATTAAAATAATACTTACCTTGATTGCTAAGTCTTGGCACCACATCCCAAATTTTGTGCCTAAGGAGAGAGCTTTACCAGGTTCATCTTAGTCCCCATGGAGTGGTGAGTTTAGGGGTCCCCAGCCTAGGACAGGAGTTTCTGGACTCTTGACCTTCCCTTCATCACAGAGGGTGAATTTGTGTCTGCCCTAGGAGATCTGAGAGTCCAAAGCTGGCCCTGGCACTCAGGCCTCCTGCACACCACTAAATGTCAGAATTACAACACCAGTGGGCTTCTGCTTAGCCTCCCGCCACCTGCCTGTCTTACCTTCTCCTTCTATCTCTTTCTTTGTGTCTTCTTTGAGACCTATGATGGGAGCAGCTACACACTTTAAGAAAAGTTCCACCTTAGGACAAAGATGCCAGAAAGTTCCTTATATGAGGGTCTCTCCAATGAAATGTCAGTACATCAGAACCCCGGTATCATTCTCGGGTGTGTGTTAAGGTATCCACGGGGCATGGGTAGATGGAAGGGCTTCCAGGTAAGAGCTTCCTGGTCCAGTTGTGACCCTAGGCAGCTGATTTTTTTCTGCTCTGATATGTACTATTACATGCCTGCTGCCTCTACATCGGATTCCATCCCCAAATCTCAGATACTTGCTTTCCACAATGCCAATCTTGGGAAAGTCTGCAGATATCTACTTGGATAAGTGATTCTCTTCCCCCCACACACACACACATTTTTCCCAAATGACAAGTACCCCAGAGGTGTTGGGGCTGGTTATTACAGTGACAAATTGTTCTCTTAATCACCTGTGACTGTTCATCATGACTGTAAACTTGACAGGGTTAAGAAATGCCCAGACTCATGAAGCACACTTCTGGGTGTGTCTGTGGGTGTCTCCAGAGATGATTAGCATGCAGGCCCGCAATCAGAGCAGGAGAGACACCCTGATTGTGGCTGGCAGCCCAGATGGAATGAAGGGGGAAAATGAAGTCTGCCTGCATTTGGAAAGCTCATTCTGCTGGAGCAGATGTTACCATCACCTGTGGACATCAGACTCCAGCTTTTTCAGCCTTTCAACATGGACTCGGACCTTGATTCTTCTTGTTCTGTGTCTTCCAGCTTCTTGGACTGAACACCCAAGCATCCTCTGGCTCGCCAGCACGAGCCAGCCACACTGCACAATCCAGCCTCTGATCCTGTAAGCTCATCCAACAATTCGCCCCACATAATTAGATATGAGCATATCAGCCAGGCCGCCGTGGCCTCGCACATGTCCTAGGAGGACAGGTAGGCAGGGCTTGAACACAGCTCATCGGAGCCTCTGCAGAAAGCCCATGATCTTCCTGGAACACGAGAGTGGGAGGCCTGTGAGAAGGCGCCCAGACACCGCCCATTCCCGCTCCCTGGGTCGCCGTTATGGGGCAGTGTCTACAGCTAAGCAGGACTGGATGAGACTCACTTTCTGCACGGTCCTCAGCCCCAGCCCAGCTGACGACACAGCTTCTCACAGCAGGTGCCCCTCAGTCCCTGCATTCACCTGGCACCCTTACTTAGGGGTCACTCTGCATAAGGGCCAGGGGCTTTGGCCCAGCTTCTTATCCTTTCACTGTCCAGGGGAGTCAGAACCCTTCCGAACCTCCTTAGGCCCATTGCTCCTTTACTGGCCGAATCTGTCGGGGCCTGGCCACACACACCATTCTGTGGTGCTGAAAGCAGAGAGTAGATGGAGGTGCCCTGACTTTACCCGTAGTCAGGGAGCTTTCACCGGGAGGACCACAAATCTTGGAGAAGTGTGGTGAAGGAAGCTCCCCACCACCCCAGTTGGCTTGGGCTCCTGTTCTTTTCCTGAACTTGGTTTCTTGCCTTTCTTTTGATGCTCTGAGCTACCCAGTTGCTCCCAACTGATAGCACTTCTCTGTGTGGGATGGAGTCAAGTCCAGCGGTTCACAATGGGAAAATCCTGACAGACCCGCTGCTCCCTGGCCTCTTCCTGAAGTTTGGGATCCTGATCGTTCTTCCTGTCTTCACCGCTGGGTCCTTTTCTCTATCCTGCTCCCATCCTCTGCTGTGGCTTGGCCCCATCTCTTCTGGTTGATGATGGCAGCCTCTTGCGGAGCCTGGACGCAGGCCCTCCTGCCTGGGCGCCCATGGGCTATGGGGACAGAGCTTCCAGCAGTGCCACCGTGTTCTTCCTGCTCATGAGCCCACCCCAGGGTCCACACCACCAGAGGGACACGAGGATCATGAGAAGCAACATGACAAACAATTGTTCAAAGTCACGTGTTTATTTTCACGCATTTTGGGGAAAATATATACGAAGCCATCAATCCCATGTTTTCACAGATATTAATCCTAGGATGAAGTCTTAGTCTGAGTAAAGAAGCTGGAATCGACTCAAACAAAAACGTCAGGTCATTAAGATACAAGTGGTAAGGGCTGGGGATTTGGCTCAGTGGTGCCGCCGTCTGCTTCGAGAGTGCAAGGTCCTGAGTTTGATCCCCGGTACCAAAACAAGACGCTGATGGTGTCCAAAGGGGAAAACATGGGAGATTACTTAACTGTTACAGTTGAAACTAATTCCAAAAACACAAATCGAAGCTGGGCATGAGGTACTCAGCACTCTAGGAAGCTGACATAGAAAGTTTCAAGCCCAGCCTGGGTAACTTAACCACGTAGTGAGAATTGTGTCAAAAAATTTGTAAAGGTGGCGCCGGGGATGTAGCTCTGTGTGAAGGCTCTTCACGGTCCTTCCTCCACCCCCAGTGCCGGCGCCGGCCTCGAGGCCCTCCTCACCCCCATGGTCACATCGCCTCTGCCTTCTCCTCCCTCCCTGACCGTATCCGGCCCAGCCACCCAGCCCAGGATGGTCCTCCCATCTCAGATCTTCCCACACTCGGGCCCTAGGCCCCCTACACATCCTACACAGTGAGGGTGGTAAATGACTTTTAGAAATTTAGAAAACACTGACCTAAACTATACATTCTAAATTATTTAGCTTAGCATAGACTCTGGTTCCTACTGTCCCCCAGTACAGCCAACTGCCCAGTGTCCCCTGGTTGGCTAGATGACCCCAATACCACTCCCATCCATCCTGATTTATGCTTGCAGGCACACACACTCACACACTCACACACACACACACTCGCGTGTGCAC
>NW_022900934.1:12700475-12707586 GCF_012274545.1 Fukomys damarensis
CTCACACACTCACACACACACACACACACACACTCAAGCGTGTGCACACACTCATGCAATTAGAGGAAGTTCACCAGGAAACCCCAACTTAAAGGGACAGCTCTCCTTTGGGCAGAAAGCCCCACTGGAGACAAGAACAGAAACCCAACTCCAATAAGCAAACAAACACATTTACTGACCTGGGAAACTTATCAGCAGTCGAGAGCAGTGGTTCTTAATAGAGGCAGTTTTGTCTCCCAGAAACAGTGGCAATGCCTGGGGATATTTTTGTTAGGACAGGAGGGTGGGGATGACATATTGCTGACATCTAATCTAACAATCAACAATGCTGAGGACAGTCCTGACCACAAAGAGTTACAGAGCCCAAAGTGTCAATAGTCATGAGATGGAGAAAACTGCTCTCAGGGTAATGTCATCAGGTATGGCTGGATCCAGTAGTTCATCTGCTGACTACAAGACTCCATTTTTCTCTGCATTGGCCTCATGCATAGGCGGGAACTCTCTGCTCTGTGGCTAGCTCACATCCTCACAGAAAAAGTCCCTTGGAAAGAGAGGTTTCTTTCCAGTAAATCAAACCGAGTCTGGGCACTGAGTTTCATTAGCCATCCAAGAATCACTTTGACCTATGGGGGCTGAGGAGGGGGCAGAGAGGAGAATACACTGATTGTGTGGGCCTGGGGTCCTGAAGCCAATTCTGAGGCTTGAAGCTCGGGAGGTCATGTCCTCCGATGGACTGGATAGAGGAAGGACCGCTTGCCTGGACTAAAATCAGGGCAGTGTGACCAGATGAAGCAAGATCAGACACTGGCTGTACAAAGTGGCTGCTGCTCTCCCCTCAGGTTTTTGAATGAAGAGGCAGGAGGAGAACCAGTTCACAGTGTAAATGCTGCAGAGAAAGAAAAGGATGAAAAACAAGATGAAAAAAGAAGGCACATGCAAGTTCACTTCTTTGCCAGAAAATATGTACAGCAAAGCATTCATGGGGATTTTCTTTGTCTTCTTTTTTTTATAAGTTGTGGAAAGAACTATAAATATGTACAACATATAACACAGTCAATGAGTACAAATGAACTTGGACATGAGAAAGTATTTCTGGAAAGTATAACATATTATACAAAGCAAAGGGAATGTGGAAATTGTCGCCCCAAATGCCGCAGCTATACATATTCCCCTCCAGGTCCCGTTTCCATAGAGAGATCACGTTGTATTTACCTGTGTTTAAAGATTAAAGGTTTGGTACGGTGCCTTAATTCCATAATGAAGAGAAAGAATGCGTGTCTCTCAGAAAGGAGACCAGTAGCCCCGACTGATTCAGAGCTCTCTCTGGCTCTCTGGGCTCCCTCGGGTCCAGATGATTCATTTCTAAGTGTCTGCAATCGCCTGTGATAAACAGAGCAGGCTGCAGCCCCAAGCTCACTGCAGCAGCATAGCCAGGGGAGAAGGGCGAAGCTTTCAGGGGACAAAGGCAGGGCTGCCTGTCTCCTGCACGCAGGGCTGCACTCAAAGGAAGAGAGATTGAAACCACACAAACAAAAGAAAGGTCACTACAATAATAGAGTCAACTTTCTTCCCTGCCCCTTCTGTCTATGCAACAGCTTGTAAAGAGCTCCATGAGTCCATCTCCCTCCGCCCTCCTAATTCCTTACACTCCTCTGTGGTCCTTTGATTCTCTGGGCCTCTTCCTATCTCTGGGCCTCTGCACTTGCACATTGTTCCCTCGCATCTCCCTTGGAAGCCTTTTCTTATCCTTGGGGACTCAGCTGCCCCAGAACACCCACCACAGGAGAGCAGCCCCACCCCTGTGACTCTGGACCCCATCACCTGATCTGCTGCTTTTTCTTTCTTGTCATCATCTGCAGTCACCCACTGACTTGTCAGTCTGCTCACCAGCTGGAACTTCAGGAGAACAGGTGGAACGTGTCCACTCTGTGTCCTGGCAGCCAGCGTCACAGCTGTGACTAAATGCACAATCGATACCTGTTAAATGAGTGCAAAGAATCATAAGTGGGCAATGGTGCTGACAGCTTCTACAGGAGGATGTGCTGATCTGCACTTGATCTGTTCCATGCTGCTTGTGGCCCTGGCCGGAGGAGATGGTACCTGCTCTGGGTGGACCGTAGTGTCTCAGGATCTCTTCTCTAGCCAGTGCTCTGTACTGGGCTTCCCGTGGACCCAGGAATTTTGAAATTGTTAATGTAGACAGAGGCCGTACAACAATAAGCATTTGCCTGGGCCCTTGCTCCGCAGAGGGGATGCTTCCAAGGGATGGTGCTTCAGAGCTGCCGGGAGCTGGTGGGGGTAGGGGGCTGGATCTTTACAGTGTTTAGCAGTCTTTGGTAATGGGTGGTTCCCAGCAGTGTCTCAGCTGTGAGCTCTCAGCAGCCAAGCCTCCTGGCAAGGAAGGATGTGTCCCTGGTCCTGAGGGGATCTGGGGAGCACATCACGGCACCTGTCCAAGCCACACAGCCCTCTTACCTGGACTATTTTAAAGCTTGCCTCCTTTCTTCCACTCTTGGAAGTCTGAGAAAACCTAGGCCAGGTCCTGTCATCCTCTACCCACAGCATCCTATCTGCTCAGGAAAACTCAAACCTTACTGTGGTCATGAAACCCTGCACCTTCTGCTCCCAGGGCCTCGCTGACCTCAGCACTTCATGCCCAGCTACAGCCTCATGCCCTAGAACATGCCAGGAGCACACCTTTGCCCACCGCTCAAATGCAGCTCCTTACCTTGAAGGCTCTACACCGGAGTCGCCGTGGTCCACTGACTCAGCCACCTCCATTCTTCCATTACATGAAGACCTCTCAGTCAGTCTTCCTGGCCCACCCCATTTAGACTTCCAGCCACCCCTGTGGTGGGCTGAACCATGGCCTCCCATGGACACCACATCCGGGTCCCTGGAGCCATGAGTATGTGTACACACAAGTGGTGGAGGTGCTGGGACGATGTGACCAAGTGGAGGACCTCAAGATAGAAAGACTGTCCTAAGTTATCCACGAGGTCTGTATCACCTCAGGGTCCTTACCAGAGTTGGTCGAGGCTTAGTGTCAGAAAGAACTGTGACCCCGGGGGCAGAGAGCATGCAGCACTCCGCAGATGAAGGAAGGAGCAGCCAAGGACTGCAGACGGCCACTGGGAGCTTAAAAGATGGAATGCAGTTCTCCCCTCAGAGCCTTCAGCAGGACCCGACCTGCCAACACCCCTCAGACTTCCCACCTCCAAAATGGAAAGCAAGAACTTGGAGGAGCCTGCAAACAGCAAGGAGAGGCAGGGATTTGTGGCAAGAGGAGGGATTTGGGGGCCCTTTGGAGGCAGATCCATCAAGAAGGTGCCGCCGCCTGCCTGCCTCACAAGTTCAAAGTCCTGAGTTTGATTCCCGCTACACAAAAGAAGGCAGTACTAATGAACTGGATACCGGGGGAGAAGGGACTGAGGGAGGTCAAGGGCATCCACCAGAGCTACTGGGTGAGTTGCTTTGAAGAGGAACAGGTGGACCCACAGCCAAAGCCCAGGTAGGTAGGGAGGGTCAAGAGGGCAGCAGAGTGCCAGTGTCCCATTGCTCCATTCCCAGAGACCATTCAGGAGATCTCCGAGCCCTGTGATGCAAACTGCATTTCTCACTTTGGGTTCTGATCAAAAAACTTTGAAAACCACAGTGTATGTCACGTGGTATCCTGAAGGGATCACAGGACATAAAAAGGACATTGCAGTAAACCCAGAGATCTGAATGAAATGTAGTGTTAGTCCCCAGAAGAACGAAGACCTTCACAGTGATGGCACTAGTGATGGCACTAGCAACAGGCAGGAAGCGGGCACACGTCCGAATCCTGGCCCCAGATTTTTGTAGTCATTTGTAGGCATGGAGCAACTGCACAGATAGCCACTGCATCCTTGTCCATCGGTTTAGAGGACCAAGCACCCTGGGGTGGCAGGACGGGACCATCCTCCTTGAGGCGGGGATGAGCACAGCAGGGACGACGGGGCTGAGAGGTGACTGCTGGGAGCTGTCCCAGCCCTGTGCATCTCCAGCCTCTGCCATCAAAACCACAGGCACGGGCCAGGGATTGAGCTCAAAGGTTCTGGCGCCTGCCTTGCAAGCCCAAGGACCCAAGTTCGATCCCCAGTACCAAACACACACACACCACAGGCACTGTGAGGTCCCGTGGATTCTGAAAAGAAACTCCCCAGGACAGGTTTCATGGCCACCAACTGCCCAGCTCCTCTGTGGACCAAACCCTCCTGCTGTGACCATCCACGTGGTTTTCAGCACTGACTGTGGGCTCCTAAGGACACCGCCAGGCAGGTCACGCTGGGGTCTCCCAGGCTCATCCCACCCCGCCGTCACCTGTAGCCCTTCCCTCCTCAGAGAGTCTGGGAGGGAAGAGAAGGAAATTCGGCCAAAGGGGCAGATTGTGGCGCCGTCCTGCCTGGGGACAGTCCCACCCAGTCCTGTTCAGCGACCCCGCAAGGGTGCATGGTAGGGCCTGCCCCAGTGCCACCTCCCACCTCCGGGTCCGTGCTGATGTTGTGTCCATGTGGGGTAGGCCCCACAGAGGCGGAGCTTGGCCTGGGGCGCAGCCGGCTTTGCTCTTGCTGGAAGGTCAGCCTGAGTCAGTCGCCTGAGTCCCGTGCCTCCACACGGCGTGTGTTCTGACATCTGTGCGAGTGTCATGCTGTCCCACGCCTGGGGTTTCCTGTCCCAGCATCCTTCAAGGCGCTGCTTCCTCCTCATTCTGTTGCTTGTGGAGCTTTCTCTGTGCCAGACAGGGTTCCCAGGGGGTGCAGGTGATTCCTCGCCCCTGGCCCACAGGACCAACGCCCCATGAGCAAGAAATCAAAGCTACACTCAACGCAGGTGATCTCAGAGTGCACTGTGTGGGAGGAAATCCAGCCAGGCTGAAGTGGTGGACTGACAGGATTCAGTGGGATTGGACAGGGACTTGAGGACCGAGGAGGAGACGTCTGACCTGAGTCCAGAGGAGGAGGAGGTGCAGATCCTGGGAGGGGTCAAGGGAGGGGGCTCCCAGCAGAGACAGCAACAATTGGACACTGAGTCCAAGCCACCCCACCCCTTCCAGTGGTGCGGCAGGACCCATGAGAAAACTTCCTCCAATCCTTGTTGCTGTGTAGACTTGAAGTTGGGGGTTCACTTAAGAGGCCCCGATAGTGAGTGGTTAAGGGCACAGATTCTGGAGCCAGGAAGCCTGGGCTCCAGTCGCGGCTCTGCTGCATTCTATCTGGACTAGTTCACTAACCTCTCTGTGTCTGCTTCCTCATCTCTGAAATAGGGATAATGATGGTGCTTATCTCATAGGGCGAGGATTAAATGAGTCAAGGCACTCAGCACAGCACCTGGCACACAGAGGTATTTCCTGCTGCTGGTGTTTTGGGGAAAGCCCAGGAAGTTCCAAAGGATTTCCAAAAGCAAGCACATCATCTGAGATGTCGACATGGACTTGAGAAGAGCTGATTAAGGGATGAACACAGTTGGCAGTGGGCATCAGTGTCCAGAACCCTGTGCCATGAAGCAGATTTAATGGGATCCTGGCAGCCCTCAGAGAAATCCCCTCCCTCCCCTGCTGAACCCATATACTCCATGCCCACATCACCCCAAGGGCCTTACAGGTGCTGGCTGTAGACCCCAGCCCTGCAGATGTGAGCCTGTGACAGAGATCAAACGCACCAGCCCGATGCCCAGGGTGTGTCCTGCAGGACGGAAGAGCAGAGACAGAGATTGGGGGCATCCTCCGGGGGCCCCAGTCCTGGGTCTCACACGTGGCTCCCCTCTGACAAGCTGTGCTCCTCAGACACGGGGTGGGGAGGTGGACGGGGCTGTGCTGGCCTCAGAGGCCGGGCTGACGGCGGGTCTGGACGGCACCAGGGGCTCTGGCCTGAGACTCGGGGAGGCTTCAGCATGCGGGGTGGGGACGTGGCCCGGGGGGCACGGGAAGGAGCGGCGTGAGGAGCTGTGCCCAGCCTCCCTCTGCCCAGGTCCCGCCAGTGCCCAGGCTGAGGCGGCATCCTGCAGGGGACACAGCCATGGAGCGAGCCTGGGCTGTCACTGCCACACAGACACTGCCGACCGGGAGTGCGGAGCAAGCTCACGGGGCAGAAACGTGACTTCCCCGGTGCCTGTCCGGGTGAAGACTGAGGATCAGAGGACGGGGACGGGTTCCCTCTGCCCAGGTCCCGCCAGTGCCCAGGCTGAGGCGGCATCCTGCAGGGGACACAGCCATGAAGCGAGCCTGGGCTGTCACTGCCACACAGACACTGCCGACCGGGAGTGCAGAACAAGCTCACGGGGCAGAAACGTGACTTCCCCGGTGCCTGTCCGGGTGAAGACTGAGGATCAGGGGACGGGGATGGAGGACGGGGACTCCTCAGCCACGGTGCCCCTCACGAGGTCTCAGGGACAGCGGTCTGGGGACGGAAAGCCGTGTCTGACCCCGCTTCCCAGGTCATCACATCAGGTCGTCCTCGCCCGCTGAGGGCAGCAGCTGCACCCCTTGAACTCCAGTCATCAGCCCCGGGCTCGAAGGCTGCCGGCCTCGGTCTGGCAGTTTCCTGAGCCAGCGCTTCTTCTCCTCCAAGGCTTCTGCCTGACCCACTTGTCGGGGCCCCGCCTTCCGAGGCCTTCGTCCCGTCCCACCCACGGGGTCCAGGTCTCAGGGCCCTGAGCTGGCCTCCGACAATGTGCCTGGGGTGGGGACAGGGCCTGTGTCCCCATCCCGAAGGCACAGCAGAGACGGGGCTGGATACGCAGTCCCACGGTGACGCAGGACACGACACCCGGCAACGTGTCCCCCTTGCAGCAGGCAGGAGGAGAGGAGAGGGCCTGACAGCACCCCCACCCCACACGCAGCCTCCCTCTCGTGTGCCCGGGGGCCCCAGCCTGAAGAGCACTTTGCACTCCAGAGATAATCACCAGGCGAGCAGCTGCCCAGAGCCGCTGTCTGGTGATTTCTTTCTGAAGCCGCCCTGAGTCAGGGAGCCAGGTTGGGGGCGGGGCGGGGCCCCCTCAGCCTCTTCCGAGGCCCCACAGCTTGTACTGAGCTTCAGAGAGTGCAGGTGACTTCATGATGTTCACGGAGCCCGCGGGAGCCTGCGGCTGG
>NW_022900934.1:12708870-12715163 GCF_012274545.1 Fukomys damarensis
GGGAGGCCCTCATCTCTGGGACTCGATTCAGGTTACTCAGAAAGTGAGCAGGCTGTCAGCCACTCTCCACTGTCTGGGTCCGTCACTGTCTCATCGCACACACACCCACACACCCACACGCACACACACGCACACACACACGCACACGCACACGGATCACAACTGGGCACCGCTACCTCACACGACAGCAGAAGCGCTGAGCAGACAGTGGCTGAACACCATGAATTAACATGAGAGAGCGTGTCGCCCGAGGCTTTTAACCTGACACACAGGTGTCAGGCTGGTTGCCATGGAGATGACTGAGGGGAACACCAGGGTCACCCCAGAGCTGGAGGCTGCTCTATGGGAAGGGCCCTCAGGGCTCTGCGAGGAGGCACAGGCGTGGACTGGCATGTTAATGATGCCTGGCTTGCCCTGCCTGTGTACATGTGTGATTGTGCACATCTGAGTGTATGTGAGTGTGAAAATTCCGAGTGTACGAGAGGGGAACAGTCAGAGGCAAGCCTGAGGTTCTTGGAAAGAGGTAGCTGTGCCCACATCAGACAAGTAACCAGCGTGGCCAACAGAGCTGTCTTATCAGGGCCTCTGACACACAGCTGGCACCCAGAGGGGTGCTCGAAAGGCCAGGGTGGGGCCGGCTGACATCATGTCGCACTGCGAGGCTGCGCTGTCCCCGCCCTCCCCCAGCACAGTCCCCCAGCAGGGAAGCCCCAGGGGAGCTCTCTGTGCCCACCGCAGACCTTGGCAGCAGGTACACGGCAAGGTAGGGCCAGGGCCGTGGGGACCTGTGGCAGGGTTTGCACAGCGCCTCCTCTCCGTTCAGAGCCCAGCGACCCCGCCAGGCCGCGCTGCGCTCACCGCCCAAGCTGCAAGCTGCAGACACATCGTGGCCGGCCCGGGGCTCGGCCTTCACGATGACGGCCAGGCCACCTCCGGGCTGAGCCAGGAGCCTTGTCTCTGTGCCTCGCTGTCCCTGCTCTCGGGACCCCGGCAGGGATGGACGGAGCGATGAGCTCCTGCCCTCGGGGAGGGGACGTCCCCAGAGCAGGCAGACCCCACGCAGGACTGAACTTCACAGAGGCCGCTTTAGATGGGGACGCGCAATGGAGACGCAAGACAGAGCGAGTGCCCACGAGGGGCTGGAGCTGGTGAGCCAGGGAGGAGGCCGGGAGGCCGGGACCCCGCCGTGGGCCGGCCCGGTGACCGTGCTGGCCCTGTCTGCAGTTCTCACCCTTCTTTCTTCACAGCTTTGCAATCTGATCCCAACCCGCGGGGCCCAAACCCTCTGTCTTGGGCGATGCCCTTGTGTGTGCAGCTCAGGCGGGAGACATTTCCAATGCAACCCACAGCGAGGCCCATTTCCCGCCGTGGCCCGGTCCCCCACGCACACGCACCACATGCACACACACTCGTGCACACCCACACAGGCTCACACGCACACACACCCCTATTTATAGAGGAATGGAACGTGCTTCCCAGCCGCACTCACCCCGCCACACGACGTGCTCTGCGACGTCCTCTCCAAGTCTCCTCCGGTCCACGGCAGACTCAGGGCCAGCTCAATGTCCACCTTGAGTTCAGGACCCACTGATGCGTCCCAGCCTGCGCCGTGACCCACTCTACCCTAGGTGCACCCGTGGCGCCATTTACCCACGGCGAGGGCCCTGCTCCACCTGTCCAGAGGCAGGCACGGGGTCTGTGCCCTGAGACCCTCAGCATCGCGGTCCCCGGGGCTTGCTGGTCAGCAGGCGGCAGACCCAGCCACCTGATGGTGGGGACGTCACTCCCGAAGCAAGAACAGAGCAGGACCCTGGCCGGAGGCCGCTCAGCCCTGGGGCCTCCTGAGCCCTTGGCAGCAGCCCCAGGACAGCAGAGGAGCGGGCGGCACAGTGAGCATGACCGGCTGTGAGCCCGGTGTGGGTGCCACTGCCCAGGGATCTCAGACCCAGGTCCCACCCATGCCCAAGACCTTGCTCTCTGCAGCTCACAGCCAATGCCTGGCCTGGAGGAAAAGGCAAAGGGCGTGGTGAGGTCACCCGGGAACTACCATTCCCTCGGTGGTTACCATCAGTCTCTGGCTTTATCCATCAGGGCGCAACACAGCACCTCGCTTTGTGCTCACATAGTGCTGATCCTGTTGGCAGCAACGACCCGGAGAATAAACCGCACCAGCATCCCGAGGGGCCCACTGTGCAACTGGAACAGGTCTAAAGGCTCCACTTGATCCTAGAAGTCTAGAGCCTCAACTCCACAGACAGAGGCTGATGTGACACCAGATGAGTGCTTTAACCCCTCTGTGCCTGTTTTGTTGACTGTTATTGAGGACAATAAAATTCCTGGCCTGTGAATCAGAGAGGTGTAGAAGGGCCTGGCACACAGCAAGCAGTCAGTATAAGTTGTTATTAGCTGCATTTTACAGACTAGGACACTGAGACTCACAGTCACTAGGAAGAGGGACTCCTACCTAGGTCAGTCTCTTGCTGGGGGTCTGGCTTCCCTCCCTTCTGGCCACCTCTAGAAGAGACAGGTCAGACCCCCCGCTCTCTTGGGACCACAGGTGGCCCCATGTACCCACCATCCCAGTCCAAACCATACACTCACTCCCCAGAGCCTGGGGACACCCTGTCCCTGGAACTCGTCCCTCCTCCCAGGTCCTCTGCAGGGACAGTGCTCCTGCTGTCTGAAGGAACTGTCCTCTCCCTCGCTCGTGACACCCCCTCGTCCTGGCCATGTGTTTGCTGGTGCTGTCACACTCTTCCCTGCCATTCCCCTGCCTGGGTGACAGTCTTCCTGGATGCACTGTGACACGCCTTTAGATTTCTCATAGTCACATTCACAGCCTGACTTCACTTACAGTGCTGAGATCTTAGGCTCAGGCAGCTGGTGGCAAGAACATAGCCCCACTGAGTGTGTATGGGCATAGGTAGGTGGCCAGGCCACCAGGGTCCTCCCACCAGCCCAGTCTCCTCGGCCCCACCACCCTACCCTGGAACCTCAAATACGCCAGAATCAGGCCCAGCCAGGCCAGATACGCTGATCTGCTAGGAAGCTGGAAATATACAGGTTTAGAATGAACATGTAAACATTGGCAACTCATTCAAACTGAGTTATTTTCAAAGTCTTCGGGTTGAGCTTGGTCCCAGCCCTTTGCAAAGTTTACTCCTTCTGACCCCTAAGGCCTCCGCTCACATGTGACCACTCAGAGGGACCCCACATGTGCTGTGTAACAGGCCTCCCCCACAGCCACCATTAGCCACACACCACTTGATCCCTTCACGGCCCTGACCCCTGCCTGCTAGTGGTTCGTCCACCTGTAGCTCACACCTTACCACCGCCCCATGGACAGGGACACATCTGCTCTGCATCCTGGTAAAGCCCAGGACAAGAAAGGTGCCCAGCAGGGGGCAGACCCTCAAGGGAAATTTCTGGAACTCTTGCCCCAGAGAACGGAGCCGGCCATGATCTGTACACATTCTTTCGCCCTTCCCCAACTGCGCCATGTGCAGAGAAGGGACCTCGGGGTCGTCCTGAAGGCTAATGGCCCCCTCTTGGGTCATTTGAGTGCAGACCAGGAAGATGGACTTGGCAATGTCACCTTCTCAGACGAGGCCTCAGGAGAGATCCTCACTGATGATGCATCTTTAATCCCCAGCAACCACATAGTGCTGGAGCTCAGTCATAAAAGCTCTACTACCCTGACGTCCTCGAATTATGCTGACTTGTGCGACATGGTTGTCAGTGACCTCTTTTGCACGTTGTGCTTCCAAATACACTCATTGGAGTAGAGTAGAGAGAAGCAGGAAGCCCCCTGGCGACACTGTGAGCTTGCTTTCGAGCTGTGTCCTGCTCATTAAATTGAGAGGCCAGCGGAAGGGGCAGCAGCCCATCTGTTCCGGTCCCCTGAGTTCTGGGTGCCCCAATTCATCTGCTCCCCCACACCCGGGCTTTGTGGATCAGAGTCTGTGAAGGGCGCACAGCTCCCATGTGCCCTCCTGGCAGGCATAGGTACAGGGGACAGGCGGCACAGCTGGCTCACACGCCCTCCTGCAAGGTCATGCTTCTGGGAAGGGGAGGTGACACCTGCCAAGAAGCCACACATTTCTCCTGGCCCTGGTAGTTAAAGCGGGGGGGGGTCTCCTCAATTAATGTAGCATTCTGTTTCTAATAATGAAAGTCACACACTTATTTCAAAACTTTTTTGAAATAAACATTTAAGGAAGAAATGTCTAAATCACCACTGATTCCAACAGACACAGAGAGGCAGCATTATGTCTTGATGTGCGGCATTCCTGGTGTTTAACCTGTGTGCACACAGATACACCTAGCAGACCACACACACACGCACACACACATGCACACATGCACACACACTGTTTGCTTTACTAAAGTGGAATAATGCTTGGCTTCCACTGAACAATACTTCATGTCCATATTGTCACACTGTCAGTTTTAGTATTATTGTACTATAACGTACAGAATGGGCTCCTACTTTTTGTCAGGTCAAACTTTTTATATCATCAGGGATATTATAACTTAAGTTACTCAGAAGTTTATCCCTTAGGGGAACCGAGGCTAGAGATTGCCATTCTCGGTTGGTGTTAGGGACTTTGGTTTCCTTTAGTGGCTATTCTGTCATCCCCAAGCTCTGAACCCAAGCCTCATGGTCCAAAATGGCAGGAAGCTCTCCAACTATCATCTGTATATCCCAGGTCAGAGGAAGGGACAAATGAGAAATGAGACAAACGGTAGAAGTAAACCACTGTAGGAGGGAGTTTCCAAGAGGGCCACCCAACACTTCCACTGGCCACAACTTAGTCACATGGCCGCCATCTCACTACAGTTGATACTGAAAATGGAGCCAGAGATGGGGGGAGGCCGGAGCCAGGCCTAGGACCACCGAGGGGCAGTAGGCTCTGCATCCTTCCTCATATAAAAAAAATCTTTAGTGATTCATCTTTGTATATTTGTCTATGTCCTTGGGATAAATTCCTATAAATAGAATTTTGGACCAAACTTATACATTTTTATTTAGCAGTAACTAAAAATTTCCAAACTGCCCTCCAGGAAGGTTGTACCAAAAGATAAGGTTTGATCTAATGAAAAGTCTTAGCTGAGCTCCGATGATTCTTAAGTTCAGGTTCAGCCCTTGCCTTCCTCTCAGAGTGGGACTTTTCCCACTGCGCCCAGAATAAATCCTAATTCCCACTGGGCAGGTGACATTCCTGCCCCCCAGTCGCCCCTCCACCCGCACTTGGCTCCACCAGGCTCCCAAGGTCCTCTCCAGGCCTGGGACTTCAGTTGCCCCTGCCTGGAAACCTCTCCCTGCTGATTGGCAGATCTGCCCCTCACTTCCGGCTGTCCCTGCTTAGCGTCACCAGGTCAAGGTGGCTGTCTCAGCACTTGGCAGCCTCCTCACTGCACCGTGGCCCTGCTTGAAACCAGGCATCACGGTGAACCTTCATTCTGTCACCAGCTTCCTGTTGCTCACACAGGCATGGACATCACGTGAGCCAGAACCATCTGTCAGGCTCACAGCCAGGCCCAGGGCCTGGATCTGCTTAACAGACGCAATGTGCCAGGCGAGTGACCGCTCAGTCCCACTGCCATCGCTGCCAAACTAACCAGACCAGCAGAGGCCACCCTTGCTCACCGTGCCCCTGTTCTTCCGGGCATCAGGAAGGTGATGTCTCCTGTTCTCTTGGCAATGAGTCTATGGCAAATACCTGGACTTGGGCCAAGGAGAACAAAGGTGTAAGGATATAAGACAATGCCAGGCTGGGCCAGAAGACCCCCTGCAGAAGCCTCACCTCTCAACAGTAACCCTGGACCCACAAGTGGAAGATGGTGACATCACAGTCCAAAGGAGCCTGGACTCCAGAGGCGCCTTGGAGGAGGCGCTGCAGTGGGCCAGACACAAACAGCCAAGGAGCCTGGCGGGTGTCCTCTGTGGAGGGGTCGCTGTCACAGCGGCTACTGCTGCTCTCCCTGATGGACACACAGACCAGGCTGGTAGCTCTAGGGCCTGGATCTCAGTGTGAGGTGGGTGGGGTGTAGCCCAGCAAAGCCCTCCGGCGATGTGCCCGGGGCACTGCATGGCCCACTGGAGCAGGTGCCTGGCACTGGGTGTTGAATGATGCACCTTCTCCCTGCCTCCCAGAGGCTGTGCCCATCCGGCCGTGGCAGCCCCACACTCACCTCCCCACACACAGCCCACTGGTCGGAGCAGCACACAGAGCTCAGGGTCCCCTTATGCACCCCTCTCCTAGGAGCAGCCTGGACAGCAGCAAAGGCAG
>NW_022900934.1:12715641-12723358 GCF_012274545.1 Fukomys damarensis
TGGGGGCACAGCAGGTACCTGGGCCACCACAGAGGTGCCGGCGTGGCTGTGTCAGTGCTCGCAGGGCACCCAGGCCTCAGCCACAGGCCTCTGAAGTGGCCCCGTCTTGTTAAAGAAATTCACACACCGGAGCCAACCATGGCTGACACAGGGTTAAAACCTCCCGCCAGTCCCCCAACCTGGAGCACAGCCAGGTCCTCCAGCAGCCCCTCACCCCTCCAGCCTTGGCCCCTGCCCCGGGCTCTGGCGCCCCTTCCCTGTGGCTCTGACTCTGTCCTCTTCACTCCTCAGTCACCAGAATTAACATCCAGAATATTGGAAGAAACCCCTCAAATAAGAAAAAGACAAAACCTCAGATGATCAAATAGAAATCGGGCTAAAGAATTGAGCCAGCTCTTCACAGAACAAGAAATATAATGAGCAGCCACTAAAAACATGAAGATTCTCAACTTCTCACAAGGAGATAGCATTAATACCTGCAAATTGGCACAAATCTCACAGCCCAATAAATTCAAGTGTTGAAGCTAGACCACCGTGCTGCACATCTGTAATCCCAGCACATCAGGAGGTTAAGGCAGCAGGATCAGAAGTTCAAGCCTAGGATGGGCAACTTAGCAAGACTCTGTCTCAAAATTTTAAAAAATGTAAATGAAGCTCCGTGCACCCTGGGTTCAAACCCAAGTACTAAAAAAACCCCACTTAACCCACTCCTGAAGGAAAACTGTGACAACCACATTCAGAAAGACAACTGACTTTATCTAGTTCTCAGGGAGTGTCCCAGTGGCCCAGCAACTCCATTCCTCAGTGTGTGACCAAGGGTTAGGCTTCCATAAGTGGACCTGGAAAAGACCAGCACCATTTAAACAAACGCAACCGATCCAGGCACGTTCCCATCGTATGGCTCATAATGTGTTATGAAATGCTTATCTGCGTGTATGAGAGTGTATGTGTGTGGTGGGTTATGATACAAATGACATCTCTTACCTGGACTGAAATTTTAGATATAGAATTTAAAAAGTTATAGCCATTTGCGTACAAGAGAACTGTACAGGAATATTCATGACTCCAGACTGGAAATAATCCCAGCCCACAGGGATGGGAGCATGCAGGCTCCTCTCCTGTTCCCCTTGTATGATATGAACCGTGGAGAAGAAAAAGTAAACACACTGAAGATACAAGGTCAGCATGCATGGGGCTGTAGAAGAGAACAGCAAAAGAAGACACCTAGCACGTGCCCACCGTGAGGGTGGACACACGTGTGTTCATACAGCAGGACTGCGAGACTTCAGGGAATACACATATTTGGTGCCACTATGAGGAAAATGGAATAATAAAGAAAGCAGAGCAGTTCTCTCTGAGGACGGAGCATGGGAGGCCCCCAGGGAGCAGCCGAGGGTCCATCTCTTCACACTTGACAGCCAGTGTGCCCCTCACACACTAAGCAATATTCTTTATGCACTACATGTGTTCTGTAAAGGTTCTTTCTCTTTCCACATTTTGTGAGACGGCTATAAATAAGACATGTGAGTCCGCAAGAATGCAGAGGGACATCAGGAAGCCAAGGGTCCTACTCCAGGGCCTGATCCCCTACTGGAGCTGGAGGCTGGACTAGCCAAGCCCCGTGAGTCCTTGGTGATGTGTGGGCCTCCAGACTGTGTGCGGGGGCTTGGCAGGCAAGGCTTGTGGGCCGATCTGCACCCAGCCTAGAAAAGAAAATGGTAAGGTCTGTCTCCCCTTCAATAGTAATTCCCAGATTAACCTCTATCCCTAGTTTCTTCTCCATGAACTAACTTGCTCTAGCTTTACTGGGGTCAATTTTTCCATTTTTTTTAATTTTAATATCTGGCTAAGGATTTAGCTCAGTGGCACCACACCTGCCTCACAAGCACAAGTTTTGTGCTTCCTGAGTTTGATCCTCAGTACCAGAAAAAAAAAAACTTTAATATCTGATCAAAGAGGTAGTCACACTTACATATATAATTTTATCTGTTGATCATGATAAGTATGGTTTAATTCATATTATTATTATTATTATTATTATTATTGCCTTCTTTATTTAGTTTTTTAAAGCTTTCCAGTTCCTAGGCATATTAACCAGGGTCTTTCTTTCTCATGAGACAGAAACCAAATCCAAACTTACTAAGAGAAGAAAGACTGTCTTATGCACCTGAGAACTTCACAGGCTTAGGGACTGCTAGATCTGGGCCTTCTTATAATTCCTTTTCTTCCTCTACTCCAGTTCCCATCTCCCCAGCTGTGGTTTCCACCAGCTTCCAGCTGACCTCCTCCCCGTTCAGTGGTGGCAGCAGAAAGAAAGGTGCCCTCCACCGCTTCCCCTCAAGTACCAGATTGCTCACCATTGGCTGCCCTGAATCACGTGCCCATCACTGGACCAATCACAGTGGCCAGGGATGGAATATGGGGCCACATGGAGGTATGGAGGTCACTAAGATACCACACTCAGGAGACATAGACTGGAAAAAAACAATAGATGACTGCTATACCAGGGGACAGGAAAAGGAAAATACTGACCCTCTCTGGCATTCTGCAACCAAAAGTTTGAAAATCCAAACCTGTGATTGATGGTTAATTTTATGTCAACGTGGCTGGGCCACAGTGGCCAGGATGTGGTCAAATATTATGCTAGAGGCTTCTGTGCGGGCACTTTTGGATGAGATTAAGATGCCACTGGTGGACCATGAGGAAAGCACGTTGCCCTCTGTAATGTGAGTGGCCTCACCCAATCAGGTGAACAGAAGTAATGACTGATCTCCTGAAAGCAAGTAGAATTCTTCAGCAGATTCCTCAGACTCGAACAGCAGCACCAGCTCTTCCTCAGGTCCCAGCCTGCCAGCCCTCACACTCACATGAGCCGGTTTCTTCAAACAGCTCTCTCTCCCTGTGTATACACACGACCTACGGGCTCTGTCCTCGGGAGCCCTGACTCACACTACGCCGCAGCTCCATCACTCACAGAAGCATCTTCACTGAGATATTTTCTAAATAAAGGTCACTCCAAAGCTCCTCACCCCTGGGCATAACTGACTTGGTGACAGACTTAATCCAGCTCCATCTGCTGGCATTTCCCACGCGGAAAAGGCCATGTGACCGATGGGAGCTGCCGGCCCCAAGCCCCACTCCTATTTCTCTCTTTTTGTTTAATGTTGATTTTATGTTCATTTTAGAGACCTGGTCAGAAAGACAGGTGGATACAAGGCCAAGTCAGTGATGAATGAAAAACGGTGTTTAGACGTGTGTGTGTGTGTGTGTGTGTGTGTGTGTGTGTGTGTGTGTGTGGCTAATTACTACTTAGTTTTCCTGACAAGATTGGAGGGGGGAGGATGGTATGAGAGACAGATGCCTGTCTGGCCCTGCCTCCTCCTAGGACAAGGACTCAGCAGTTTTCTCCCACAGACTGAATCCATCCAGCCCCCTTGACCAGCCTGTATGAGCAATTCCCACTGGCACCTGCCCCCTGGGGGCCAGATGTCCTGTTCCTGCCCTCCAAAGTGCAGGGTTTCTGCTCCACAAACTTTCTGGTCATTTTCCATTCCCCTGCTTTAGGGCTTAACACAGATTCCATCACCTGCGTCCTCAGAACCCGAGGTCACCCCCACCGCCATTGCCCAAGACAGGCTGTCCCAGTCTTTCCCCCAGGAGGCTCCTTCCAAAGGCATCATGAGATGACAGCATCTTCAAGGAACCACACAACTTCCTGGCCTTAGCAACAACAAGCTACAGGAGGGGAACCCTCAGTGGTGGGGCCCATGGAGACCTGCAGGGACATGGGACAGGTTTGATGGGGCATTTTGTTACGGTGAATGATGGCGCCTTGGTTAAACATTCATCAGATTCATCTCCACAGGAAGACCCGTCTCGGGGAGACTGGGTCCCTGTCATCTGTGGACATCACTGCGCACATCAGTTTCCTGAAATGAGTCAAGGACGCCCATGCCCCCCTTTCTCCCGAGCAGCAGTGCGAGTGTCACTGGTGCACCCAGCTCAGACGCTGATGGACCCCGAGGGTCGTAATTGCAGACAGAACTACACACAATCTAGGACCTGGGCTGTGCTGGAACGCTGTGCTGACCAAGCCCCTCGGGAATGGAATCATTTCGCTCAGGAAATGGAAAAGGCCTCCTAATCTTCCCTTTGACCTGGCTGTGAAATAGGCTCTGAGCCAGCCCCAGGCAGAGTGGAGCAGCTGCAAGGCTTGGGCGTCAGAAGTGGGGCACCCACAGGACACGGGGCTGGGGAGGCCTGGTCGTAACGTGCAGTAGTCACAGCAAGGTCCATGGCATCCCACACTCGGGAGGCTGCTGGGGCCTCTGGGCACCCGGGACGCTTGCATTCTTCAGGTGCCACCCGGTGCACCACCTCAGAAGCACCCCAGAGCCGAGGAACAATTGCTTAGCTCCCCAGAACTAGGGGGACACACTTCGGTCCGGGCACTAGCAGCTCCCCGTCCACACCCACCACTGACCACAGGTCTAGAAGTGCGGTGCTGCCTGTCACACAGGTCACCTGCTGGGCTCTGGGCAGCTTCCTGTCTGTTCCTCAGAAGGTGGCACCAAGGACAAGCGGAACCCAGCAATGAATCCCCTGCAAATTAAAGGAAGAGCAAAGTGTGTCCAATTGGATTAGCAAAACCAGCCAAATAATTTCCCATGTGTACAACCAGTGCTGGTGGGAACACCGTGAGAACAGGGGGCATGAACGGGCTCAGGTTCTGGAAGCAATTAGGTGGATTCCTTATCCTGAGTCTGAAAGGCTCCTACTCCCTGACCTGTCAAGCTGGCTGTTGGAATTGATGTGAAAATAATAACTCCACACTGAGAGTGTATATATATCTGTTCAAGGCCGCAAAACTTAGGAACACTAATAATGAATGTTCAAAAATAAAAGGATGAATAAAGAGATCATAGATTAGCCAGACAAAGGAGTCTTGCAGGGCATTTAAAAAATTACAATATCACTGTGGAATTACGTAGAATATAGTTATGATAAAATCCAAATTGAAAATTGAAAAGTGAGAGATAAAACTATGGATACCATGATTTCATCTCACACACACACACACACACACACACACACACACCCCTATATGCAAGGTGCATAGTAGCGGAGTATCAGGAACAGACCAAAATGCCAACCGTAGCTACAGCCTATGAACAGTAGAATTACCCCTCGTTTTAACAGTTTACATTTACAGATTTGCTAACAACTGGTATTTTAGAATCAGAATTAGAATTGCTTGAAAAACTTCAACTGGTTAAATATTCAGTAACCAAATACAAGTTCAGTATTTGAGTAGTATTCTTCAAAATGCTCTTCACTAATTAAGCAGTTAATTTCAATAAGTGATACTGTTACTCACAATGAAAATTCTAATATCAAAAAAGCAGGCCACTTGGGGAAAAAGCAGCCAGTGTACCATAAACAATCCCTTTTCTCGAATCCCAACTGTCAGAAAGCTGTGGATGAGGCCCACGGACAGGTGCCTTGTTTTCACATCGGTGTCTCCTCTCTGCTCCGGAAAGGCAGGAACTTTTTCTCTTTCCATCAACCTTGCAGTTTACTTGCATCCAAATGTGAGATAGAAATCCACTGTTTGCAATGACCTTTAAAGACTTGGTAATGAGTTTTCTTTTTATGTGATCTTATCTCACAGCTGTAGAAACAGTCCCGTTCCTTTCTGGTCATACAAAAGTCTTGTGAACATCTAAACATTTTATTGAGACTCCCAAGAAACACATTCCACCCCACCCCACCCCAACTCTGCCTCTGGCCTCATGGTCTTTTCCCCTCCAGCCACACCCCTGCCAGTTCCTCAAAGCATCCAGCCTCAGGCCTGACCCTGGGCCTTTGCACTTGCTGTGCCCTCTGCCTGTTCTCTTTCCTAGCTCCCCATCTTCCTGTCAATCCATGTGGCTCCAGCCTGCTGGGCATCCCTCAGTCTCATGAGCGCATGGCATCTCCCACTTCCACGTATGAGCAGTGCACTTTGCTGGAAATACCTCCCCCTCCCTCCCCCGGGTTTCCTTTGCTAATTAGCATTCACTTCTGGAGCCTCTGCCGGAATCTCACTCCTTGCCATTGCTTGGCGTTAACCTTGTTAGGACACCAAGTCCTGATCTCCATCTCCTGACTAGCCTAGGACTCAAAACTTCCCATTGCAACATTTTGACACCAGTACTCTACAAAAACTTTATATTTGCCCACTATTAGCCCCCCCCCCTTTAAAATGTAAGTCACTCTTACCTTCCCGGCACGTTACTTACTCGTAGACAAGCATCTGCTGACTGGCTGATATCCACGCTCACTAGGGTCTTAGTCGGCCAGTCTGTGACAACGCACATAAACTGATGCACTGACTTGAAGCTCAACGTCACAGACAGCAAGGCTGACTTCCTCTCCTGCAACTGCAGCCTGGCTGGTCTCTGGCTATGCAGGCTGAGAGTGGGACCAGGTCGGCTCTGCCTGCCCGATCCTCACTGGAAACCCGGGGACACAAGCACCTCATGAGAAAAAGCCAGGTGTTAGGAAGCACATGGCACCAAGACACGGAGGCTTCTGCTTGGGTCATGTGTGTTGCTCTCTCATGACCCTGGGCAGGCAGCAAGTGGTGCCCACCACCCGGAGGCCCCAGCAAAGCTGTGGCTGTCACTCTCCTACAAGGGAATGGAGTATGGAGGCCAGAATCCAGCCACCTACAACAAGCCACACTGGCCATGGTGACACACACTACAGCCATCCCCACTGGCAGCCCCCCCCCCGAGTGAAGTGTCCCTGGCAAAGGTATCCACAGGCGGAGGCCAGCACTCTTCCCCATGGAGGACAGAGAAGCCTCAAGCTGCCTCCCTCCATTGGGAGGAGCAAGACACTCATAGAAAAACCCAACCAAAGCCCAGTAGCCTGCTCCCTTGGGCCATGGGCACCTGCCCTGCCTTCACTGACTGCACAATCTCTGCTTCTCTTTTCTGCACAGTACTTGGAACTCTCTAGTGTCCCATGCACACTCAAGTTCAGTTTACTCTTTTCTTTCATAAGACAGAGGCTTAACACAAGCAGGGGCTGCATTTGTTATCATTGTATCTTCATTGCCCAGAACGGCACCTGGCACAAGAACGGTAAGCTCCAAATAAGTATTTTAATAAACAATGAAGACACGAAATACCCCATAAGAGAGAGCCAGTATTTAGATGTCACTCATCGGTAGTCACTAACTAAGCAGAAGTCCCTTGGCTTGTCCCTTCTCTGACCCGCCCAACAGTGGGGGACTCTAGACACCAAAGAAGGGGTCAGGATGGGGCCATGAGAAGATGGTGCCCCCTCCCCTCAAAGGCACCCTGAGCCTTGGTTTAAGTTTGCACTGGGAGAAGGGGTAAACCGGGAATCGGATGTGAGATTAAATTTGGGATTTGGACCAGCCTGGACTTCATAACATCGAAGCACAAATTACTTCATTCATCATTGACAAGTTTGTTCTTACAAACAGGTAAATCCTAGGGAATCTTCCCCAAATACCAACAAGAGGCAGGAACCAGAAACAACACCAGGGCTGGGACTGGGTGAGACCAGTGAGTGCTCATTGCTGGGTTGGGGGAGGCATGAATTCAAGGGGGCACCAAAATATTTGGTAGTCAAGGGAAATGATAGGCTAATGTTGGGGTTTTCAAAATCAACTTCAATGCAAAAAAAAAAAAAAAATATATAT
>NW_022900934.1:12723815-12763408 GCF_012274545.1 Fukomys damarensis
CCCTAACAAAGCCCTGCCCGCAGGAGCACTAGGACTCTGTGGCAGGCGAAAAGCAAAGCCACTGCCTGCTGCATCCAATTCAGGGCATCCACAAGCCAGCTACAGGGAGGACGGTGAAGACCCACCATGCTGACCAGGGCCCCCAGCTAGTGCAAGGACGCCAGTAGCCACATGAGTGTGACTGGTCCCCAACTCTGCCTGGATACTTTGACTTAGGGGCCGGCCATCAGGAGCTTCTTTCATTGTCACTCAGCACTCACTAAGAGTCAGCAGGCAGGTTCTGAAGCATGAATTCAGGCTTCCCCATGGGATACAATCAAGGAGCGCAGTCATTTAGGATTCAGTCCCCTGTGGAGACAGGAAGGGGAGTGATTCTTATTCTCCTCTTGACTCACTTTTTGTGCTGCATGGAATCTCTGGTGATGAGCCCATTGTCTCTGTAATCAGGAGATGGGCTGTCACTAGGTTCTGCTGGAGAAAGAATCCCCAGGCCATCCACATGGTCAACTTTTCCCTAGACCCTCATTATGTGAAGACTATGGGAGGGGCAATTTCAGGTCCCTGAGGGGAAGAGAGGCTGGGTAGTGGATGTTTGGGGCAATAGTTCTTCTAGCTGCCCAGATCTCCTGATACCCATGGTAATCCTGACCAGTGGGGCCAGCCTGGAGGATCTGCTCATAACCCTGGGGACAGTTGGGACCTGCCATACCTACAGCTGAATGTGAGACACTCAAAGCTCCAGGGGCAGCTTGGATACTCTCCAGGCCATTCATGCCCCCAGCCCTGGAATGACTGTAGCACGTGTGTCCATGTCCTGTTGGAGGGCTGACCAGGCAGCATAGACGCCAGTCACAACTTAGATGCAATAATGGCCCATCAATTCTTATGTCTTGGATGCCAGGGTGGGGCATCCTCTGGGATAAAGGTAGCAGCTCTGCACCCCCAGTGGGGACACACACAGATAGGTTTCAGAACAAACTCCTGGTCCAGCCAGACAGCTCAGCCATGACCAGAAGCTTGGATTTGCCTGAGTCCTGGAGCTTATAAAGATGGGGTCCTTCAGTCTGAACCAAACATAAGAGACCACCATGGGGGAGGGGAAGGAATACCCAGAGGCAAGTAAACAGAGAGGCCCTGGTGTCTGCCTCCAGAGAAACAGGCCCTTCGGTCAAGGTCAGCCACTCTTCTGGGCCCAGTGGACCTGGGAATGGCCCATCAAGAAGGGCAGGCCTGTGATGTCCATGGTCCAAAAGAGTAGGGTAGCAAGGGGCTCAGGACTGCAGAGGATGAAATGGCATGGTCATAGCCTTTTAGGGGACAATTATCTCCCTGGCAGACTTCAGGATGTGGGTCTGAGCACGGGATGGAATGGACTGGGAACACTCCATTGGCTTCCTGGAACTCTAGAAGACCGTGCATCTGCTCCCCACCTCCAGGGTGCTCCAGGAAGCAAATTGGAGGCTGAGAGCAGAGCTGGAGGACTTTTCACTCAGTATCTTTCACATGTTGAATGTTAATGTAGTCTTGCATAGTACTGGGTTTTGCAAACATCTTTTACTTTCTACTGTAAAGTTTTACTTTAGCATAATAGTGGCTGGCTGTGTGCTCAGTTCCTTCCCTGAGGGATACAGGAAGCAATCTTTGTATTTACTCTCTTTGTACAAGGGGTGTCCATGTGTGCAAAGTGTCAAACCAGGATTTTCACCCATATGATGTTCCATCTAACAGGTTTTGCATATGTTTACCTGAGCATCATGGAGGGTATAATACACTCACATCACTCTAGGGTTTATGTTTGTTTAAGTTTTATTTTTATTTTTCTGGTAGAAGCAGCCTAATTTACAATGGCACATGAAAAACAAGATTTGCAAGTTTTGGAAGTCAAAAGCGAGTCGTCAGTTTACTCACACATGGATGATGAATATGATCCATTATGGTAAAATACATATTCTCTTAACAGAAGAGTGATGTGGGTAGATGATGTTGATGATGATGACAGTGACTGTAACGATACAACAACAATGACAATGACTTTGACATTGGCTATGTGAGCCAAAGTCCCGTGACAGTAAAATGGAGCAAGAATCCTCTAACACAGAAAATACCGACCTCCTTGATTCAGATGATGAAAAAAACAGCAATGTGAGTGCATATTTGAGTAGTCAAAATGTTGCAAAATGGTCACACAAACAAATGAAATTATCCGATGTTAGAACTAGGTCTGAAAATATAGTGAGGATCTTGGCAGGGGTGAAACCTATTGGACAGAATGCCAGCACTGCCCTTCAATGTTGGAAATTGTAACAGATGAAATGCCACTAGATGTTATGAAATACGCAAAGGCTGAAATCCAAGTAAAATGTTCTGTATGCACCAATAGCCATATTCAAAAATGTTTTTATTATGACACCACACTAGCTGAACTGAAAGTATTCATAGGTCTGCTACTTAGCAAGGATTTTTCATGGTAATCACAAGAATGTATAAGACTTATGAAAAAGCAATGAGTCAAAATATGGCATAAAAATTTACATCCTTGTAGATGCAAAGACTTATGCTTTTAATTTAGAAATTTATCCTGGAACTCAGCCATCAGGTCCTTATTCATATAGCAATAAATCAAATGATGTTGAGAACAGATTTGTTGCTCCCATCTCCCTAAGTAATATAATGTGACATTTGACAATTGGTTTACCAGTTTCTAATTATGTTACATTTGCTAACAGAGCACAAGTTGACCAGCACAGGAACTGTATGCAGGAAAAAAGCAGAAATTCCAAATGAAATGTTGCAATTTCAAAACGGAGAAATGTATAGTGCAATCTTTGGATTTCAGAAAGAATTACATTGGCCTCATATATGACAAAGAAATAAACTGGTACTGCTAATGCACCATGATGGAAATACTGATAGGGAAACTGCAACAAAATGGAACTCTGAGATGGAAACTTTCTACAATAAAACCAAAGGCAGAGTAGATGTTATTGATGAGTTATGCAGCAACTATGGTGTCACAAACACAAAGCATTGGCCAATGGTTGTGTTTTACTCGATCCTAAACATAAATAGTTTGATAGTTTACAAAGAAAATAACAAGCGCAAAATACCACAGAGAAATGTTCTTAGAGGAATGGGACTGGAAATCATAAGGGATTACTTACAGCAGAGGAAAAAAAATGTTTCTGCCCAAGGAACTATACAAAAAAGTTACAGGGCACACTGGTGAACTGACAGGTGAACAGGCAGGCACAGCATCCCAAAGACCTAGTATGACAGGAAAACTAAAAAGATGTCAACTGTGCCCTACAAGAAAGTACAGGAAACATAAATGTTATCAGTGTAAGCAATACTTGTGTATAAAACATACAATTTTCATGTGTGAAGACTGCCTTGGGTATGACATTGGAAGCAAAGATTATTTTTGTTGTAGAGTTCTACTGATATTTTCATTATAGTTCACTTAGGTTTTTATTTCTGATGTTATCTTTTAGGTTTTGTAAGCAAATATACAACTAATGTGAAAATGTTGGTGTCTATTCTAAGCACTTGTTATATAATTGATATTTTATTCTATTGATATCTTATTAGGTGTAATAATTGAAGTGAAGAATTTTTGTAGAGTATTTTTGGTATTTCCATTGTAGTTCATATAGGAATTTTTTTTTGTACCAGGAATAGAACTCAGGACCTTGCAATTGTGAGGAAGGTGTGATGCCACTGAGCTAAATCCCCAGCCCGCATAAAGAAATTTATTTCTGCTTTTCTTTTAGGTTTTGTAAGCAAGTGCACAGCTGATGTGAAAATGTTGATGTTTGTTCTAAATGCACAAAACATATTAATAATTTAATACTTTATTTTATTTATATTTTATGTTCCTGTTAACTACACATTGCATAATATAATAAGAACTTCCTGACAAAACAACAAAGCCAGTGAGATGTCCCGTATGTCCTACAAAAAGGCCAGGAAAGCCAGCACCTGTGCTGTCAGCATAATCGATATGTGTGTGTGGAATATTTCACGTGTGAAGACGGCCTTAGGTGTGATAACTGAAGTAAAGACCTTTTATGGAAGAGTACTACTGGTATTTTCATTGTAGTTTATATAGAAATTAATTTTTATTGTTCTTTAGACTTTGTACACCAAAAAAGTCAATGTTGAAAATTTTTATGCTTTTTTTATAAACACTCAAAAATATTAAAATGTAATACTTTATTTTTGTGAGTTTTTCCTGTTTAATAAAACTCATAGAATTAAAATTAATAATTTATCAATAGAAATATTCTAAGAATAGATGTGGATTTGACACACCCGTGTTTCTGTACCTTTATGGCAAAAACTGTGTTATGATCCCAGGGCTTTAAAAATAGCCCTGCCTTTTTACACATCTGTTTGCCTATAAGGAATGTGGGTTATTTTTGGTAAATGGGAAATAATTCAAAACAACCTGTGCATTTAGCAGGCACCAATCCCAAGCCTAAAGCAGAAGGTCTGCTGCAAACACCTAATGCTCTAAACTCAAGCTGACATCAAAGGCCCACCCCACCCCAAACTCACTACAGAAACCCACTAACATCTGTGTTTGGGTTTGTTTCTTGTTGGTGTCTCATGTTGGGACAGAGAAACATGGGGACATCAGGTTTCAGGTTTGATCCCAGCAGATCCAAGCCTTGGTCTCCTATGTTCTTTATGTCATCCCGCTGGGGATGCAACTGGGCAGAATGAGATGTGAGTGGGGAGTCAAACATTCTCTTGATCCCCTTGATGGAAAGAGGCAGCCTGGTGCACCATCCCCTAGGGCCATGTGTGGTGGGGGGACCTCTTCAGCTTTATCACAGCAGAGAATGCAACCCCTCACTCAGCGCCTCCATGAGATCCCAAGGAACAGGGCCAGGGAAAGGCAGGTGTAAGTCCAGGTCCTTGGCAGGCTTTATGGGATGAGCACCCTCACCCAGCCAGGCTGAAGGGCTGACTCACCCCAGGGTCTTTATGGCCCTAGCAGGAAAAGTTGGTTCACAGAGATTTCGCATTCTGCCAACCAGGGTCACGATTATGTGCCTTGGAAGCAACTGCCTCCTTCAAAAAAGACGAATTTGATCAGGCAGAAATTTTAGCTCAAGATGAATTTTTATTGAAAATGTCACTTAGGCTGCCTTGATGGGTGCTCAATGCTGTCAAGTGCCTCTCCGAGCAAGGTTAATTCTTTTTTTTGCTCTTTTTCATCTGGAGGAGCTGAGAAATGATCACAAGCAGACCCTGAAGGAGGGATGCTGAGGTCAACAAGTCACCTCCTCTCTTCCAAGGCCACCTCATCATCCCACCATTGATGCCAGGGCCCCATCTGGTAAACACAGAGAATTCACATTCCTTCCAATATGATTTCAAAACCCTGAATGAATGAATGAAGTGTCATGTCTACCAAACAGCAATGGAAATTTTAGGGAGAAACAGGCTCCAAAAATGTCTATTTTTGTGTCCCAGCCTTGCAGACCCAGGTGAGCCTGCAGCTGTGTTGGTCAAGGGCTCATCTGGGCAGTGCTGAGGCAGAGGGTCACTTGGGTCACTGCTGACACCAAGACCAGGGCACGAGAGCTGGTAGTCCTGCTTGCAGTGTGTGTCCAAGAGGAGGAGCTGATGAATTCCTAGGAGGACTCTGTGCTGAATGTACCCTGAGAATCACTCCATCCTCCCAGGCAAAGCACCATTTCTCCAGGTGAATTCCAGTTCTTGACTACAAGGCGTGTCGACTTCATTCCTCCTCTGCATAGAAAACGGACAATGGCCAGATGTTACCATGATCTCTGGTAACATATTGGAGTTTTTATCAGGCCACGTTTGAGATGAGACAGACCCAAGAGGTTGAGGAGTTCGTTCCAAGTCACAGAGCTCCTGAGAAGCGGGGTCAGACCCACGGCTCTGTCAGCTGGCAGAGGAGGAAGCAGAGGAGGAGTTCCGTTCTACCCATGCCACCTGGAGCAGCGGGAACAGCCTGCAGTTCTAAGAAGCCCTGGGGTGGGGGGTCAGGACCTGCACAGAGGTCACCAGGTGGACGGGGTGGGTGGTGGGGTCCTGTGGCTGGTGTCAGGCACCTGCGAGGCAACACTGGGAGCTACTGGATCGTGCTGAGGACATGTAGGACCCAGGGTTCCAGAAGAAAGAGCCTTGCAGGGCCGTACGGGGCCACGGGAGGCTCCAGGATCTCAGGCAGTTGTTTGCCTCCGGCACGTGGGTTCCAGAGGCGACACACTGGGCGAGCACCACACCGCCCTCCTCTGAGCATGTCCTGCAGGTCGGGCAGCAACAAAAGCGAGCTTCACCTGGCAGGTCCCATGAGCTGGCAACCTCCCAACTTTGCCTCAGATCCACTCACTCGATCCTTCCCAGCAAACCCTCGACTGAGGGTCCCCAGTTACCCACTTTGCAGCTGGGAGCAGGCAACTGCCTGCAGTTGGATAGCCGGTAAGCAGTGTGGGCCCGACAGAAGACCCCCACATAGCCTCATCCACCAGAATCTTAAAAAATCTGACTCCAAGAAATCCAGGCAGGAAAAAGCAAGGCCAGGTTTCGGGGCAGCCACACCCATAAGTCAGCTGTCATCCTCTTCCACTTCTGTGGCCTGTGGTTACAGGGGCTTTGTCTCACCAGGCTTCAGTGAAAGGGCCTGTGCAAAGGCCCTGAGGCTCATTCTGCTCAGCTAGACTCAGGCTAACACCCAAGATGATCACAGTGGCCAGGAGGGTCATCAGGTAAGGCATTTGTGTGTTTAAGGTAATCTGAAATGTTTCTCACTTAAAAGTAAAGATGTAAAGTGTTGTTCACTTAAAATCAAAAGAGTTGTATTAGAAGATCATTCAGGGTTAAGGAATGAATTTACAACATGGATGAACTTTGTAAACATTATGCTAAGTAAAAAAAGCCAAACACAGAAGGCCACTGTGTCTGCTTCCATTTATATAAAAGGCCCAAAATAGCCAGGTCCACAAAAACACAGAGTAAACTAGTGACTAACAAGGGCATTTGGGGAAGTGATACCCGGTGACTACTGGGTTTCTCTCTGATGATGAACAAGTTCTAGAATTGAATAACAGAAATGGTTCCTCAATCTTGTGAACTGTACTCTTCAAAGAGTAGATTTTATGGTATGTGAATTATATCAATAAATTTGGTTTGGTTTGGTTTTTTGAGACAAGGTCTCACTGTGTAGTTCAGGCTGAATTCAAACTTGCTATGTAGGCCAGGCTACAGCGATCCTCCTGCCCCAGCCTCCCGAGTGCTGAGATTATAGGTGTGCATCACCACACCTGGCTTATACCAATAAATTTAAATGAAACAAGATAACAGAGTCTTGATTGAAAAAGAGATCAAGAGAATCAAAGATTTTTGTCTGTTCTGGAAAAGACTTGTGTGCCCCTGGACTGGAACCCTGGGCCTTTCCCGTGCTAGGCAAGAGTCCTAACTGAACCACAGAAAGGAAATCCAATCACTCCTACACCTCACACACTATCAAGGATTAGCCTAGTATGCTGCTTATGAAAACTCATTCAAGACCTACAATTCCATAGGCTTGAGAAAAAAAGAAATCTTCTGGAGTTTGTCCTACAGAAAAATTAAATGAATGGTGTATGACAAATGCTATGAATTCATTTAATCTCAAAGGGAAACAGAATTTTGCTGTAAGAATCAGAGACCAACTTTCCCCAGAGTGCTTTCCAAAGACATCATTTATTAACAAGGCCCTCATAGATTCCCCTGATGTCGCGTGGACTCAATCATTCCACCATTTAGGGAGGGAAGCTGATGTTTTGCTGATTCCTGCTCCCACCGAACTCCCCAGGAACAGGCGCAATCCCTAGAACTCTGAAGTGAACAACATTTGAGGCGCATGCCCAGGCCTGACGTTCTTCCTAGATAACAGTCCCCATACTTACCGCAGTGGCCTTCAGCAGCCATTTTGATCCTAACTCTGGTCCAGAGCTGATTGGGTGAGGGAAGGAAGTGACCCGAAAAGGGCCAATCAGAAGCTCTCTGAAGTCACTGAACTGAGACAAATATCTGGGGGCCCTGCAGCTCCCACGTTCCAGCCATATCCTCAGAGGATATTCTCAAAGGAATGAAGTACATGGCCAGAGAAGTTGCGATATCCAGAGAAAGGGGGCAGAGTGGCTGCCTGGTATCCTGACGCCTTTGCCCTCCTGAGCCTGGGCCTCACCGCCCACTTCCTACTTCCTTTAAGTGGCCTGTGTCTCCTCCTTACCTCCAGCTGATCGGAGTAAGTTTGCCCTGCAAACTTCAGTTTACCTCTTTCACAACCAAAGATGACCTCACCAAGTCCCCTGTGTTCTCCCCCTTAGACAAGATCTGTGAGTCTGGTGAGCTGGCACCAGAAGGCTCACGTGTCTTTAGGCAGCAGATGCACGTGGCATGGAGGGATGTCCTCACCTGGTCAGTTAAACAGGCCATGGCGAGGTTCTCAGATGTGAGCAGCAGACATCACCCCAGTGCCGTGAACATAGTGGGCTCCGTCAGTGGGATCTGCAGCCCCCAGTGTGAGTTAGGTCGGGGGCCAGGTAGGGACCATCTGTGGAACCCTGAGATCAAGACACAGCACTTCCCACCCAGACCTGCAGGGTCAGGTTGCTACCCAGACATAAGCCACCTCCCTTTCTCTTCCCTCCTCTCCTTCACTGGCTCAAAACGCCCGGAAAAGAGTAGGTAACTGACCAGATTTAAACCAGCACTCGCCTCTCAGGAAATAGGCGTCAGGGAGGGCCTGGCCCCTCGGCTCTCCGACCAGCAACGTCACCCGGAGTCGCTCCTCAACTCCACTCTGGGAGAAGGAGTTCCACATGGAAGTTGGCAGCTCTGGAGAGGGTGATAGATCCTGGCATTGAGCCCATGCATCCCTTGGGAGGGGGAGGCAGCGAGCCTTGAAAGCCCAGCCAGTGACCCAGCTTCCCTTAGAGCAGATGGGGCAGGAGACACGGATGGGTCTCCGTGTGGTCCATGGTACCGTCTCTTAGGATGCCAGATTCCAGCTGAAATGCCACAAAGAGGTGCTGCTGGGGGCATTTACTGATACGGTGAAGTTTTACTTCTTTCATATTAAAAATATTTTCATTTAGAAAATTAAAAATCTGTAGGTCCTGTGAGTCACTATCTAAAGGGCGAGACTGAGGGTGCACAGTGCCTCCAACTGGGCCACCTGCATACTCTTGGTGCCCACTGTGGTTCCGGCTCAGGCCTCAGGGCCCAGCAGCCATGGAGACAGTGGGACCCATGGAAGCTGCTGCCCAGGCTCCCAGAGGAGCTCCCAGGTCCCTACAGCCCATCCCTGAGACCGCTCGTGAGAAGAGATCAGGACGAGGGCCCTGGCTGCGTTTTTCTGTGTGGGCACAGCCAGCATGCACTCTGTACCTCGCCCCCAGGGTTCTCGGGAAAGAGTGGTTTGGAGACTTCCGTTTCCTCTGCTGGGGCAGGTTTGACACATCATCCTGAGCAGCCTTCTTGGGGCCTCGCTCCCCCTTCTGGCAGCTGGCAGACGAAGGTATGGGGATCACTCTGTGCCCAGCACCAAGAGCACCAAGCCCAAGGTGGGCATGAGTGGAGGTCCTGGGGGTAAGATGGGCTGCTGCACACCTTACCAGCTGCTCACCCCAAGACCACAGGAAACCTCCCTGAGTCCCAGAAGGGCAGATCTAGAAAGAATTCAGGATACTCGGATCAGGCACCTTCATTTCCATTTCACCTGAAGAACTTGGTCAAGGAGGCCTGGCTTAGCCCTGGGGCTGGGGTTGCTAGAGACAGCACTTCCACCTGTCACCCAGCAGAGCAGACCTCAACTTCAGGATCCCATCCAGCATTCTCAGGAAAAGGAGCTAAATCCTGCAAAGGGGAGATGCAGGCCAGGGACGCTCTCCAGGCAGAGCTGAGGCACAACCACGGGGCATTTTATGACATGTTCAGACTATCAACCCCAGGGTGTCTCTCGTGACCTTCACAATGGCTGGTCAAGGTCAAATGCATGGGACAGAATTGATTGCACAAGACATCCTTGTTTTCTTTAGCAGCAAGAAAGCAAAATAAAACACACAGATGATCAAATTGTAATGCACAATAAGCATGGGCTCTGGCTTCCCAGCACCTGCCCCAGGGACCCAGGATATGAGCTGGTGGGGCAGGGGACAGGATGCCCTGAAGAGGGAGCTTGGGCCAGGGAAGGACCTGAAGCTCATTTGTATCAGGATATCAAGAGACAGGAAAGATGAGCAGGTGAAACAGAAGGATTTATTCTTTTTTTTTTTTTTGGTGCCAGGGATGGAACTTGGGACATTGCACTTGCAAGGCAGGCAGTGGAACCACTGAGCTAAATCTCCGGCCCCTGGGGGATTTATTCTTGTAGGTGTATACCAACTCGGCAGACTAATGTCCAAAGGCCGAGTCATGAACAAAGGAAAAGCTCCAGGTTTTTTTACAGTTAGTCGAAAGGGGTTGGCCTACCTAGTAGCTCGAAACTTGGGGGCGGGCAAGCACAGTGAAGGCAGTTTGTCAAGCTGTGATGGTTTTGCAACTTAACATATCCCAGTGGCCCAGGTAAAAACAGGCTGTTTTGAGAACAGGAGGTTATAAAACTTTGCTTACAGGAACAAAGTTGCTGGTTTTATCTGTATCAGAACAAACAACAACAGGCTTATTGCTTAGGTTGGGGAAACTTTTTAAGTCCTGTTTCACTTTCACAGGAGGCCATGACGGATGGACTGCGGCAGAATCCACAGGCCGGGCCGGATGACCTTGAACTTCTGACAAGTCTCTGGGTCCCAAATTCTCAGGGACGCTCACCCAGCTTCCTCTTCTCAGGCCAGGCCAGTTCCCATGAACACAAGGGCAGGACCCTCCCCGGCATCCAGGCCTCCCCTTCCTTCTGCCTGCTGGGGGTGGGGGTGACCAGGGACCCCGATCGCCTGTCCCGCTCTCTGACTCCACGGTGGTGACTGAGGACACGGGATTGACACTTCACCCGCTCAAGGGCCCCACTTTGCGTGTGGGTGACTCAGTGTCACTTGGCGGCAGGAGCAAGGGTTGGGGCGGCCTTGATTCCCTGACGCCTCTTCGGTGGCCTCTTACCTCACACTGACACAGATCGGGACACACTGCTGCCACCACCACCCGAGTCCTTGGGCACAGAAAGGGTGCAGGGCGGACACAGGTACAGTGAGAAGCAGGGGCCAGGCCATGGGCCAAGGTCCCATGTGCTCACTGCCTCCTTGGAACAAGGAGCCTGCACTAGAACTGCGAGGGGAGACGGGTGTGTTTGCATCTCCTATTCACCACACGGGGACAGTGGGCAGTGCGCCTCTATTCTTGGGCCACCAACGAGTGGCTCAAGTGTTATTTTTTCTGATAATGTTGAGGCTGCTTGATGGTTCGCTCCCTCCCTCCAGGTTTGCACTTTGCAGTTGATGAAAGGAGAGTCATGTGCAAAGGCCCGGGGCCTCCTGGGGCTCCTGGGTACTCATCAGCTCCCTCCTCTCACTCTCTTGGGTCACTCCAGGGCTCGCCCTGCTCCCTGCTGTCTCTTCCCTGCAGCATCCATCCTCTAAATCTGCAGGGCCCTGGCAGTCCAGCCCTGGGGGTGAGTCCAGCCCTCTGTGCTGGGAGACCACTGTGGAGTGAGAGGGCCGGCTCCAAGGCCCGCTGTGCAGTGCCAGGGTTTTCACTACCTGCTTGTTAAACGAGGGTGGCTTGAGATCAGCTGCTAGAAGCATTTGCACCAAGGAAAGTGGCAAATAGTAATGCATGGGGTGATGATTCTGCTTGTTTCCTAAGAGCTGTTATCAGTGCACCCACCCACAGCCCCTTCCAGCTGCCCCACTGTCCCACTCCCAGCTCCCCTCCACCTGCTCCTGAGACCCCCAAAGCTTCTGCTCCTCAGCACTGTCTGAGAGCAGTGCCCCACCATGTTCTGCGAGGGACACGTAGTGATCCTGGTGCCCCCTGGAGGAGCCATCGGGTGCTGCCTACGTGACCCAGCCCACTCAGAGAAGGTGCTCAGGGCAGGAAGAGGTGTGACAGGTGACCACAGCCCCTCCCAGCAGGCAGGCACTCACCAGAAGAGGTCAGATCCCAGCAGCACCTACCTGTTCTTGTTCTGTTCGTGGCTGTCCTGGGCGGGCCCTCTGCACCAGCCTCCCAAGTCTGTCCCTGGGTGCTCCCCTCCGTACCCAGATGGCGCAGCAGTGAGCAGGGAGCCAGCCAGTCCTGCCCACCCAGCGCTGCCCTCCCAACCTGGTCCCCAAGTCTACCCCAAAGGCCTGCCTCTGCTGGTAGCCGTGGTGTGACAGTCACTCCTGCCCAATCCAGGGCAGCCATGGGGTGGGGGACAGCAGTTCCTGAGGACGACCTCCACTAGGGAGTGCCTGAAACACCCCCGGCCACAGTGCTGTGTGAAATTTCTGCCACCAGCGAGACAGCATTTCCCCTGTCTCCTCTGGCAAATGGCTTCTGGCTCCTTCTGGCCTGTTGTCACCTGGATTCAGGAGATGCCAGGCTTGGGAAGCGTGCACGAGGGCAGCGGAGATGGTCCTGCTCCCAGGGCGTCACCGTCAGGCCCGCAGCAGCCCCGAACCCCTCATGGTCCCCAAGCAGACCTCTCCCTAAGTGAGCCCCAGATGCTCCGGGCAGGCTGTGTCCCTTCCCACTGTGGAGTAAGAATCACCTCACATGCTTTCCATACCTTTGGGAACAGGTAAAGCCGGTAGGGAGTCTCGCTATGGAGACAACAGCTCATTTGTTTAATTGTTTGATCCTATCTCATAACTGGGCATCAATACCTGATGTTCTGTGGCCAGCAGAGAGATTTTTACTGCTCTAAACATCAGTTTTCTTGTCTTTTAAAGATTGTTACTGGTAATAGATGAAAATGAAGAGGAAAGTACCTAATACTGTGCCGGGACTGGCTATGCCAGCCATGAATTCCTACATGCTGTCCTTCTTTTCATTCTTCCTCTTTTTCCCTTTTCTTCCTGTCCTTCTGAAGGACAGAGAGATGACTGCTCTTCAAATCTGTCTATATTCATTCATTAGAAAGTGTCTGAGCCGGGCATGGTGGCACACTCCTATAATCCCAGCATTCAGAAGGCTGAGGCAGGAGGATCGCTATGAGTTCAAGACCAGCCTGGGCTGCATAACTGAGTTCCAGGTCAGTCTCAACTACATAGTGAGACCCTGTCTCAAAAAACAAACAAACAAACAAACAAAGTGTCTGACTTAGCGTAGTGGCGCACGCCTGCCTCACAAGTGCAAGGTACTGAGTTCAATCTCTGGTACCAGAAAAAAAAAAAATGTCTGCGTCTGGCCTATAGAGGCACCAGTAGCAAGAGAAACTTTTACAGAGCTGTCCAGGCTCAAAGGCTGCGTGCTGGCCACAGTACCTGTGTCATCTGATTGATTTGACTTGATTTTTCCCCAACTTATTATTTTGGAAAACATCAAAGCTACAGAAAAGTTCAAAGAGTAGTACAGCAAACATTTGCATGCTGTACTGTCTTTACCTCAGCTTGCTTCAGAATGGGTCATTTATAATAAGTGTGTGTTTTATCCCAGTTGGTTTTTTTTTTTTTTTTTTTGGCTAGTCATTTGAAAATATGGCACAAACAACGTTATGAGAAATGTGATTTCATCATTGTGCCAACATTTGTAAAGTTCACCTACACAAAACCCAGACGGTCCAACCTGCTCCGTACATGGGCTGTGTGGTTAAACCTGTTGCCCCTGGCTGCAGGCGTACACTGGATGGTAATGTGCAGAAAGCGGTAGGCAGTCAGAACACAATGGGATCTGCATTACTAAATATTGAAATGGTCCAACAGAAATACCAGGCAATGAGAGTATTTTCCACTCCACTGCACATTGAGGCCACCGTCATATTTATGTGGTTTGTCATCCCTCAATGCTGTCATGCAGCCTGGTTGGTTTCACACCCAGATGTACCAATGGGCGTAGAACGATCTATAAAACTATCTCCCACAAAGCCTCCAAACCACTTTAACTCTCAAAACATGTAGTGTTGAATGTAAAACTATAGTTTAGTATGTAGTCCAAGTTTAGAGGTGTTTTTCTTATTTCTGGGACCCTATCAAGGATCACACATGACCTTTGGTTGTCCTGATTTATTTCCTAGAACAATGGACCCTCCTCCTCCATCCATATCACTCTCACGAGACAGAATTGATATTTTTCTATGATTCTACCATGTATCAAAAAGTTAGGAGGGTGCTCAGAGGGTCGGGGACAAGTTAGGAAGCAGAAGCTAGAAGAAAGAGGTTATCATTGGTCAAATTTAGGAATGTTTGAAACAATTGTAATAGTGGATTTGAATACATGAAGTAAAAAAAGAGTCCTCACGTCCATAATGACACTGAAGGTAGCAGCTGGGACAAAAGATTGTTCACTGTGGAAGTAGCTGGCTAAGACTTCCATGGCCTGTTAGAAAATCACCATTTCCAACTATCAGTGGAGCAAGCAACTCATGAATGGACCACCACTGGATGCCAGAACTAGTGGGGAAAAGGTTTTGGGTGATGGGCTTTCCCTGGGGTCCCCAGATGGACTTGGCAATTTCAAAGGGAGAAGGGTCCTCAGCAACAGAGTGACCTGAGGAACAGTGGCCTCACCATGCGCTCCAAGCCAGCAGCATCCCAGTGACAGTGACAGGACGAAGGGACATCGAAATCCTGACGACAACTTTCGGCCTGAGTCTAACCAGGGAAACAATGAGACACATCATCGAGACTGTGGACATCCCCTGACCAGGGGTCTCGCTCTCATCTGACCCCAGGTGGGCGCCAGGCCCCCTTTGCCTAGACTTCAGCTGTGTGCCAGGCCCTGGGTGGGTTCTGGGGACACAGAGGCAGAACCTTTGTCATCAGGGGAAAGGAGAGGGAGCTCAAGAGTCCCTGTCCTTGAGGTCTCGGGCATTTGGACAATTTCCAAAATAATGGCACCTTCTCCGCTAAAGGAAGAAACAAAACTACATGTCAGTTGCTTTCTTTTGATCAAACCAGGGGAGCCAGTTTCAAAACAGCCTGTCACAGAGACTGCACTCAGGAGCAGTCTCTGGGCTCCTGATCAGCCCATCAAGCTGGATGGCTGGGTAACAGGGCCACTACTGTCACAGCCCATCAGGACCGGCACCTGAGACAATATCACAGGGCGTCTCAGAGCCTCAGCACAGCCCCAGCTGGAGCAGGAGCTGTGATCAGCAGGACACAGCCCCTCCCAGCTTGGCTGCTGTTGGAAAAACCAACTTGGCTACAACCAGCCATGGGCTTCAGAGCCACCCAGAAAGCCGTGGCAGGGTGAGGTCTGTGACTGCCCAACCACGTCACTCTGTCTGGAATGTGGGTTCTTTAAGGTCCCAGAGTCCAGCACAGCAGCACAAGGGGGGATCCCCAAGAGCCCATACCTTGATTATGACCTGAGACGCTGATGAGGGGACCTCGCAAAGTCAGGCCCCAACTTCTGACTTCTGACCCTGAGAAAGATAAAGCAATAACCACGTGAAATATGAAAGTGCTCAGAGAGGGACTAGCAGGGCTTTGGCTGGGACGCTCGCAGGGGTGGGCCACCTGAGAGAGGGTGGTGGCCAAGGAAGACCTGCAGCTGAGACCCCAAGAGCGAGAAGGAACTGGCCAGGGAAATAGAAGAGCCAACCAGGAGCAGCAACAGCACGTGCTAAGTCCTGGAGGCACCAGGCACTTGGCCTTCGATGGACCTAGACAGGGACTGAGTCGCTTCTTACCGGGCAAACCTCTGGCTGTTGACCCATGTAGATCAGCACTCCAATGACTGCCACACCTCCACCTACTGAGCTCATTGTGCAATGAATACAGATATCCCTCTCCGTCCTCTGTAGGGCTCTGGTCATCTATGGGAACGGGGGCCGTGCCGCTGTACTCACAGCAGGAATCCCGGCACCCAGTTCTGTGTGTACTTCTTTCCATGGCTGCCTGCCATTAATGTTAATGACATAAAGCTGCTTTTAAAAATAAGCTTTGGGCAGAAATAATTTGCATTACAATAAAATCAACACTTTTAAGAGGGTGTTTTGGTGAATTTTGACAAGTAGATGCAGCCACAGCACCACCATGACGACCATAATCTAGTCCAGATCCTAGAATAGTCCACCACTCATGAAGAAATCCACCCCCACCAACCACCGGGCTCTGCTGCTCTTTGTCACTTTCCTTTTGAATTTTCTAGAATTGCGTGCAAAAGGCATTGGACACTTGATCTGGCTTCCTCATTTAGCAAACTTTCGAGATCAGAAGTGTGGCTTTTATCAGCTGATCTTTAGTTCACCAGCTCGGGTTTTTCATTGTATATTTTTGCACTTACTTGTTTACCCCCTCATCAGTTGAGAGGCATTTGAGTTCTGAGTTGAGGTGACTGAGAACAAAGCCATTACGTGTAAGCATATGTTCTCATTTCCACTGGGTGAATACTGAAGACTGAGATCATTAGGTCAAACAGTAAGTGTGTGTTCAACTTTATATGAAA
The DNA here is from genome assembly GCF_012274545.1 of Fukomys damarensis. Classification (NCBI taxonomy): domain Eukaryota; kingdom Metazoa; phylum Chordata; class Mammalia; order Rodentia; family Bathyergidae; genus Fukomys; species Fukomys damarensis. The sequence continues at coordinate 12,740,370 of NW_022900934.1, forward strand.
CAATTTGTTTTCAAAGATGTGGTCCCACTTGAATTACCACCAGCAAGGCTGGAGGACACCATATGCCCTGAATATTTACAACACTGGGACTCGCCCTTCTGAGCTCCGCCAGTCTAGGGGACACACAGTGGTCTCGTGTGGAACATTAGTCAGTGTCCCATCCCTGGAACAAGACATCTGACACCCACATCGTGAGGGAGAGGTTTATGGTTGCTTACGGTTTCAGAGGTCTCGGTCCATGGTTGGCGCCAAGGCATGGTGGATGTGCACGGCAGAGGAAGACTGCTCCCTTCCTAGCACCTGGAAGTGAAGAGAGCCAGAGAGAGAGGAAGGGGCCTGAGGCAGGAATACACCCTTCCGCGTCATGTCCCTAGCGACCAGCTCGAGGACACAGGCCCCATCTCTCAGAAGAACATTCAGCTATGAACTCACCTTTTGATCAGTCCACGGATGAGTACAGCAATCTCATCAAGCCCCACCTCTGAGCCTTTGGGGGAGCATCTAGATCAAGCCTCCACCCCGGGTGATTTTACTGTGCACCAACAGATGCTGAGCATCTTTTCATGTGCCTTCCACTCACACCTCTGGAGCAATGTCTCTTCAGATCTTCTGCCCTCTCCTAACCAGCTTGTTCGCTCTCGCGTGGTGGAGCTGGTCCCCAGCATCCTCATCACCTGATGTGATCTCCATCGTTACTCTAGCGTGGTTATGAAGATTGCTAGTCAGCCAACCTTAACATGGAGAGTTTCCTGGGCTAACCAGGTGGGCCTGGCACAATCGTATGGACCCTTAAAAGCGGAGAGGAAGACAGTGAGGCTGTGTGCTGGAGAACGCCACGCGTGTCACTGGCTGGAAGATCCCGAGCTCTTGGGAAACACAGAAGGATTTAAGTTTACCCCCAGCCACTGAACTCAGACAATGACTCTAGGTCACAGACAACCGGCCCAGCCTTGGGTGACCCCTCAATTTTCGCTGGGTGAGACCTTGAGCGCAGCAACGCCCTCTCCCACTCCAGACTTCTGATTTACAAACTCTTAATAGATGGCGGCTGTTTTCAGCTGCTAAATGTGCGGCAGTTGGCTATGCAGCAAAGCACCAGATCTTTATTAAAAGAAAAAAAACACAGAAGCTCTGGTAAGAGACCCCTAAGTTTCAAGGACAATAAGGTGCATACGCCGTGGTGGGATCGACACATTAGCTCACGGGTTCCTACGCACACAGTGTGCACTCAGAGTGAAAAACACACACGCCTTCCACCTGGCCCGCAGGTGTTCCCGGAGAGGACACTAAGGGCTCCCACGGCGGCTCCCCACCACAGGACCAGGAATCCCAGACCTTCCGTCACTGGGAGGCCCGGCTCACGTTTTCCGGGGCCATCATCCCCACCCCGGCCAAGCCAAGCCGCTATTCAGATGTGTTTGCTTCCATTGTTTGTGTTGTTTCTTTTTCCCCTTCTCGGCCCCAGGAACCAATCCAGGCCGTGTTTGCTCCCTGATGTGTTAACACCGTGCAGCCCTCTTTGCAAGGAGAGAGGCGCAAGCTCCCTTAATTACGCTGCTGCTATTGAAACACTGAGTGAGAGACAAAACCCTTCATTTGGGGGGAAAATTAATTGTATACAAACAAGAACACATTTCGTCTTGAATTGAATTCTCCAGCGCTCCCTTGGCAGAGAACTCCCTGGCTGTGTCTTTTCTGTTTGGCATCGAGTCTCCACCCCCACATCCCTGGGAGATTTTCCTAGCAAACGGGGCCAGGCCTGGAGGTCCCCAAGGGCCGTGCTGGGCACCTCCGCTCACTTCTCCTTCTCTTGCTCCAGCCGCCCTTGAGCTGCGGCCCTCCCACCCAGCCCTGTCCCTTCCACGAAGTCCCCTCCCCTCAAACCGTGCCCCATCCGCAGCGGCTGCCCCTCCCTCTGTCCACGGCATCTGAGGTAAATAGTCATCCATCTTCCATCTTCCACGGACTGCAACAGGAATCCACCGCAGCAGTGTGAAAGGCACTGGGAAAAGTCCTGCCTGCTTCTGGGTGATTCTGTGATCCCTGCTGCCTGGCTAACCTGCCCCCGGCCCTGGGCCCCTGAACCCTGCATAGAGCGACAGCCCTGAGCCACCTATAGGAGCCAGGTAGTGGCTGACTCCAAAACTCACTCGCAGGAGGAGAGGGGTCTCGGGGTGAATGTCATTCCGGTGGATGTGTTCTGATTCGTGGGTCATCGCCAGTGTTGCCCTTAGCCCTGGACGCACATCAGTCGAGATCCACACTGGAAACAGGCCACCATCCAACTGAACAAGCTGAGACTGACCAGGGCGTGGGGCACCGCAGGGAACAGGAAACATGATGAGGTTGGCAATGACAGGAACAAGCACATCGGGACGTGGGCCTGGAGCTCGCAGGGTCCAGGCAGCCACTGCAACCCTGAGTGGATCTCCTGCCCTCCCTCCTGGGTGCCAAACACAACCGGACTCGGGGGGCAAAGAGCTGGTGAGGTGGCGTTTCAGGGTCAGTGAGGGGCGTGGGCAGGGTGGAGAAGGCAGCATGGCAGCTTCCCATGGCTGCTGTGCCAGTTACCATGCGCTCAGGGTCCTGAGACAGCACAAGTGTATTCTGTTGCAGCTCCAGAATAGATTCCAGGCTGCCTTCCTCCCGACAGCTCTCCACCTCCTCCAGCTTCTAGGGATGACTCCTGTCCCTCAGCCTTGAAGCCAGGAGTGAGGCCTGTCCCTCCCTCTCTCTCCCACCACCTCGGCCGCGCTCTTATGAGGACCCTGGTGATGGAGGACACTGGGCCCACCCAGATAATCAGGTTCACCTCTCCACCTCACGACCCACCATGCAACCCGATCTGCACCAAAGGTCCGGGTCCCACTCCCACGTCCTCCTCCTCCTTCCCCAGGCCCATGTCCTTGCTGCTGACCAGCCGGGTGCTAAGGGTCCTCCGCCCCCCGGAGCAGCCGTCAGCCTTCCACGTGACCGCAAAGTCCTCTCATCTGGGCCCCATGACTCCTCCACCCTTCCCTCTGTGTCTCCCCTTCACGGCCCTGACCTGGCCACTCCACTCCTCCTCCCTGGAGGAGCCGGGCTCCATCTCACACGTGGTTCCCACCTGATGTTCCCTCTGCTGGATTATTGGCCCCCAAGGTCTCCAAATGGATCGAGTCCACATCTTCTGAGTTTTCCTCATCACGGGGGGGGCCACCCCCGACCACCGTACTTCAAATGTCAAACGTGCCGACTCCTTGTCCCCACACCCTACCCCATGACACATGTCACTGTCTGAGAGCTTGTCTCTCTCTCCCACCTTGGACACCGGCCCAGGGAGGCCCAGTGCTTTCTTCCCCTCACTGCTGAGTGCCAGGATCTAGCCGGTACTTGATACTTAGTGAGTGCCCAACAAATATTTATTGAATGAATGACTCATCACTTCTAATCAAATGAAGGATTTAAGTCTTGAGTGCTAGAAACCACGAGAGAAGGGCTTCACGTGATGTCAGGCTACCGAGTGTGCCTGACAGAGATCCCAGGGGGGCGCAGGGAGAAGTGCCGACGAGATGCTCTGGGCTGTGACTGTGGGGTAGTTCTCAGTTTTCCGCCCATGAGCCAGTCTTCAGCACTGTACCCTCCAGCAGCCGTAAGGGGGGGCCCTTTCTGTCCATCTCACTGTTGTGTGCTGAATCGTGCCACTCTCGAAGGCATATGTCGAAAGCCTGGCCCCTCGGGGCTCAGAAAGTGCTGGTAGGGTCTTTTTGGAGGTAATCCATTTCAAATGAGGTTAGCAGAGTGGGCTCTAATCAGATAATGACTGAGTACCTTATAAAAGGGGGTGCAGAGGCTGCAAAGAGGCCTGACAGTGTGGAGACATGGGGAGAAGGTGGTGGCCATCGTCCAGCCAAGGACAGAGGCCTGGACCGGATTCTTTCCTCACAGCCCTCAGAGAGCCAAGACTGCGGCCACCTGGAACTTGGACTCTCAGACTCCAGGATATGGAACAAGGGATTTCTGAGGTTTCAGTTCCCCGTCTGCAGTTCTATCGCCATGGCCCTAGCAAAGCAAATACACTCACCAGTACAGTACCCTGGCCCAACAGGTTAAATGAGCCAACCGTGGAAACGCAGATGATTTTGCAATCTATCTCGCCATGGCCCTAGCAAAGCAAATACACTCACCAGTACAGTACCCTGGCCCAACAGGTTAAATGAGCCAACCGTGGAAACGCAGATGATTTTGCAAACAAAAGCTCTTGACGCTTCGGACCCGGGTCCTCCTACCTCCTCCCGTCTCCATCTCGCCCCCTACAGGCCGTTCTCCACATGGCAGCCATGGGGCTCCCCTTAAAACCTCCAGTCCTCCCCCGCAATACACTCACCAGTACAGTACCCTGGCCCAACAGGTTAAATGAGCCAACCGTGGAAACGCAGATGATTTTGCAAACAAAAGCTCTTGACGCTTCGGACCCGGGTCCTCCTACCTCCTCCCGTCTCCATCTCGCCCCCTACAGGCCGTTCTCCACATGGCAGCCATGGGGCTCCCCTTAAAACCTCCAGTCCTCCCCCGCCAAACCACTGGAGGGCTCCCAGCACTCTGAGTCAGATCCAGCTCCTCGCCCTGGTAACGTGACTCTGCACGTGGTCCGGAATCTTCCTGACTCTGACTTTGTTCCCGGCCTCGTGTCCTCATGTCTCCCTCCCGCTCTGCCCAGGCCCCGGCTCCTCTGTGACTCCCTTGCGTCCCACACTGGCACCCACTCGGGGCTTGTCTTCCCTGGGACACCCTCCCCCCACCGGAACCCCACACCTGCTCAGCTGTGACCTCACTGAGCGGCCTTCCTGACCCTTGTTCTCTCATCCTGCTGACTTGCTGTTGGCTCCTGGGCTCCAGTGGCTGCCTCCCCCAGACCCCTTGGTCAGCCCACGGGAGCGCTGGCACTTGGCCGGGTGTCTGAGGCCCCTCCGTACTGGGCTGCAGCAGCCGCAATGCTGAACACCCACAGTTCCCTTCCGGGCCCTCCCTGGCTGAAGCCCAACTAGTTCCCGTTCTGTTCCCGTTCCCGTCCCTTACCCCACCCCTGCAGGCCCTGGGGCGGCTCCGCCCGGTTTAGTTTCCTTCCTCAGGGTTATTTAACAGTCTCTTCATTCACTTGCTCCGACTCATCTCTTTAATGAGGCTTTTGTGCCCTACCCTAGAGAAGAAGATTTGAAACACTGTGGAATGTACTATGAAATACACCAACTCAAGACTCTTTCAGAGATGTTAAAGATACGGAAACAACCTGCCCCTTAGAACCAATGAACTAAGTGTATCATACATTTATTTGTGTCTCTTCCACTGAAGTCGGGGCTCACTGAGACAGGGCAGTGCCTGCTGAATTCGAGTGATCAGAGTGATACTTGGTTCCTGGCAGGGGCTCAGTGAATACTTTTTAAATAAGAGACCTGCAGCAACACCCCTACCTGGGCTTCCTAGGTCTTCGCAGATTTGGTGTGTGTGGCCAATAACACACGTGGCACAGACCATGTTGTTTGTTGTTTGAAGCCACTACTTTTGGATAGGTGGGGAGCACTTTGCTACGCAGCAATAAAGATTAGTACAAAGCCCTGACTTAGCTGACCCTCCTGCATCTCAAAACAGCACCCAGCACCTCCCAGCAGCAACCTAGCTGTCCCACCCCCAGCCTCCTGAGCCTCCATCTTCTCTCCAGCCCCAGCATGGGGCAGTGGGCGGGGCTTCCCAAAGCCAGACGCAGGTCTGCACGGGGCTGGCAGACCCTCCTGCAGACCCAGACACACTGGAAACGAGGCACACGTGTACTTGCGAGTCTGAAGAAGTTTCTGATGCAACTGGGTCATCTTACGGAGTTTGTTTCAGAAAATTAATTATTTTGGTTCAGGATGCTGAGGGCATGCGTGCAATGCTTACTTCTACCACCTTGCCCCTCAGGGCCCAGGGCAACAAGGGACAGGACCTTCCCTCATGTTCATGTCTGTGGATCCAGTGGCCACATCTCCACCGGGGAAATATCACACCCCTTGCAGCCTGACCCCTGAACGACCTACCGCCCATCAAGCACTGACTGTTGGGGCCATGCTGGGCACCACTGTGCTGCAGTGTTTGAAAAACCAAAATAGTACAGCTGGGTATAGCGGGGCTCCCAGGAGGAGCAGAGGACTTGGGAGCAAAGAAGGGAAGACAAGACCAGAGGTTCAGAAAAGGGAAGGAGGTTTGGTGTGTGGCAGCCGTAAGGACACCTAGAAGAGCCCACAGAATCGGCGCATGAGGCATCATTCCTCCATGTAAGGACTGAGAGATCGTTAAAGTGACTTGCCAGGGCTTCCAAGAGACAATGGGATTAATTTCATGAGAGGCCCCAACATTGCAAAACATCTAAATTAATTCTTTGTGGCCTGTGCACAGAGGAGGATGAGGAAGTTGCCTCGGGGAACCATAATACCTTTCCCTTAACAGAGAGAGAGAGAGAGAGAAAGAGGAAGGGACGGGGAAAAGAAGGAACTGGATGACAGGATATGGAGCTTTATTTATCTGGAGGGGGAAGTGAGGAGTTCTCTGACGTAGATAAGCCCTGACCTGTCCCTGGAACCACTGCCAGCCCCTCTCCCCAACCCCAAACAGGCCTGCTGAGCCACAGTCCTTTCCGGGACCGCCAGTCCTTCACATGCTGCTGTTTGGCCTGGTCCCTCCAGCTCGTGGCTGAGTTGGTCAACACCCTGGCTGGATTTTCTTCAGGTGGTTAACAAAAGTATCAGTCTCTCCCAGATATCTGGTGTCACACACTGTGACCTAGAGCTTCTGTTGCCCAGCAGAATATTATCAAGATCAAATTAATGCCTAAAAGCACAGTCGAGTCCCCTTTCAAAAGTCTGGCATATAGAAAAATGTAAGTGCTCAGATGCAACAGCCAGGACAGGTGAGGGACCCTGGGACCAACGTCCTCCTGCAGTCGCTGAGGAAGACGCACCCACCCAGTGGGACTGGGACGGCCTGGTTGCTGATAGCACCACTCTCTGCGGAGGGGCTGGGCTCGCCCTGCACACGGACGATGACTCACAGAAACGTGCTCCCAGGATCCGCACTTTGTGCATGTTACATTCTGCTATTTTTCACTCCTGGTGGGATTCTGATTGAAAAGAAAAAGACATTTCTCAAGGTGAGACACCAGCCCCCCAGGGTGTTGGCTCCAGTCCCCCACAACCGCCCCCTTAGTCTTTCCCACAGGGATTGGCCCCAGCCTCCACTGCTTCGGGGCCCACTCTGGCTTGCCTCCTGCCTTCCTGCCTGGTCACGTCCCATTGAGGGCCTCCAAGGACCCTGCCTGGGCTGGCCCCTCCACCCCAGTGTCCCCTCCTCCCTCACCCCAACTGATGTTCTTGTGCTGGGAAACCACCTTCCCAGACAGCTCTCCTGACCCTGCCATCTCCCTCCCCAGAGAGCAGGCGGGGGCACCAAGACCCCACTGCAGATTTCCAGATACGCAGATGAATCTGCACCCCCAAAATGTCATTTCTGCTGTGCTTAGCCCAGAGGCAAGACAAATCTACATCCAGACTGAGTAAGTGTACCCCGTCCAGGGCCTAGGAACCCACACAGGGGCACCTGTGGTCTAGAGGACCTCTCTCTCCCCCTCCCCGTCTGCGGCCTCATCTCTGCGTGGTGTCTCTGTTGTCCTCAGAAATCCGATCCAGAGCAGCTCTCAGGGGACACAGGCCCTCACAACATCCTTGTCCTCAAGCTGGCCGGCAGTCCCCAGATGAACACGTGTGATCCGCACACAGAGATGGGAAGTCTCCACTTATCTCGTAGGCTTGGCCTCTCAGCAGGGCAGAGTGACCTGCAGTGAAGGGCAGATGCTACGCAGGTGCCACTTGGGGGGGATCTACCCTGCCCAACTGAACGCCACCTGTCCTTTCTCCTCTCCCAGGGCTCCTGGACTTTAGTAGAGCTCATCTGATGGTTGCACACCCTGGTTTTCCAGCCCAGTAGAACTCGATGCAAACTCCAGGCCCCACGAGACCCAGCCTTCCCTGCCACTGTCTCAGCCTCCTGGTCCTCCCAAGCTTCCAGCTTCTCTGCGGCCTTCTTGGGCCAGGAACTCCCTCCTGCTCGAGTCTGTGTGATGCTGTCCCTCTGCCTGGGAAGCTCTCCTTCCTCCCTACCCCAGCCTTCTCCTAACCCTGGGAATCACAAATGGCAAAGGAAGGGATTCACAGAGCAAACGGACCTGCTCTCAGGAACCCTGAATCTACAGGAATTCTTCTCCAGTTCACCAAATTATCTCAAAGAAAACATTGCGATTCCGTGCTAATATGCCTTCTGCACCCGATCTCAGCCTAGTTTATCTTCCTTTTGAGGAAAGAAAGAACAAGCCTGGGCTCCTGCAGACATGAACCTCTGTGGAGGATGATTGTTTTTATTTCTATGGTTACCTTAGCGCTGCAGAAACGCTGCTTTTCCCATTTACTCTGGTGGTACAGTTTTCCTTTCAAATAAAAGCTGCTTAGTGACAACAAAAATAAGTTTATTTCAAGAACAGCATTGAACAGAGGATCACCCAGGGAGTTAGTGGACGTGGGGAAGGAGCAGACAGCAGCTGGTGAATCATTTAAATTGACAAAAAGCGAACCATAGTTGGGATCGTGGACCTAGGTACGGCAGCGCTGAGACCCCAACTCCCCCACTGATCACCGGTCCGGTCACCTGACTGGAGCTCAGCTGTCACCTCTGAAAGGAAAACAGGCTCCACTCATGAGGCCCCCTGTGGCATGACGAGAGCGTGCAGGAAAGGCTCCAGCTCAAGACTCCATGCAGAGTGCCCAGCTGGGAAGTGGACACTGGGATTATCACAGTGGACCCTTTCCAGCCAGGGCTATTGGTGACCTGAACAAGCACGGGGAGGTGGGGCTGGCCCTGGGCCATGGATAAACCAGAGATGTCTGAGGCGGTCTCTTTCTTGAACAATTTTTTCCAGTTACCTGAGCCAATAATTCTACCCTTGTCTTAGACAACTGGAGTTGAATTTGGGGGGCATATGAAAAATTCATAATTTATAGAAGCTAGAGCTAGGTACAATTATACTCCTGTGTAAAGACAAGGAAACTGAGGCCTCTGATTTTTTAAACTGATGCCACCACCTTTACTCCAGACACCCCTACCCATTCACTTTCAATGAATGAGAAGAGAAAAAAAGCTGGTACCCTCTTCCCATTGGCCACTTATGGCCAAAAGGAGTCCTGGGAAATGTAGTTTTTGTTCTAATCAGCCAGCTTCCTGGCCGCTGTAGGACATGACAAGGAGGGCATCCAGTGGTCCTTGCCACAGTTCAACAAAGCCTGCCCTGTCCCTCATAGGGTGTCTATAAGTGCGATAGACAATCTCAAGCCCTGCACCAACATGGCAGGGCACGTTTATCCCTCTGGCCTGGCCAGGGTGTTCCTTCCGAGGACAGCACTCGGCCCTGGGCAGGATCAAGCCTTCTGCAGATTGACAGGCCAGCTGGGTGTTGGTGACACATGCCTGTGATCCCAGCACTCAGGAGAACGAGGCAGAAGATCAGCCTGAACTACATAGTGAGATCCTATCAAAAACAAAACACACCGCCTGCCTCGTAAGTGCAAGAACCCAAGTTCGATACCCAGTACCAAAAAAAAAAGAACAGAACAGACCAAAAGCGGAAAGGCACAGAGCAATGAGGGGCAGCACCCACAAAGACCTCTGCCCCCTTTCTGGGACTCCCAGGGAACCTGAGTCTTCCTCAGGGAAGCTGGCCTCTCCTGCCCCAGGGCCCTGAGACAGGTGCTGAGGGAGGGGACCGTGCTTCCAGCCTTTGAAGGAAGTGCTAACCCCAGGCTGCAGGAGTGCGTCTGCCACCTCCTAAAATTACCCCATCTCTGTCTCCACAGGTGAAGAAGCCCAGGTGGGGACATCTGCCGTTTTTAGCACTGGCACAAGCAGGGGACGACTGAATCCTAGACCCTCGGGGACGCTGTCTGCTGCATGGGAACTTGTCTCCAGGAGAGCCACCAATGGCTGTGGTACCCAGCCCACGGGCACCACGGAGTGGAGCTGATGGTGCAGGAGGCGCTTCCTGGATCAGGACAGAGCTGCCCAGAGTGGCAGCCTCAGCTCCCAGATGACAGACATCCTCACCCGGGCTATTAAAGCAGGGAGCAGTGCACTGGGGGCCAGGCCCACCCACAAAGGCAAAAAAACAGGGACGGGAAGGTGAGGGGAGGAAAGAGGCTCAAAGCCATAGAGGAGGCAGGGATGGGTGATTTTATTCATTCACTCATTCTACAAATATTTATTCAGTCCAACCACAAGCTGAGCACGGCTCCATGCTAGACTGAAAGGGGCAGACACAGTTGCTGTCCTCAGCCATTGGTCAGTTTAATCGTTTAGCAAACATTCTGGACCGGATACTGCCCTGGACACAGCACTGAACAAACGCTCCCTCCCAGTGCAGAAATTATAATGGGGAAGGGTCTGATGTCCCCTCCGCAAGAGCGTTTCACAGAAATGAAAACAGTTTGGGTCCCCAGGAGTCTGTTCCAGGCCTGGGCCTCCAGATCTACCTGCCTGGGCCCAAATGGGGACCAACTTCTCTACCTGGCAGCATCTTCTGCCCTGTTCACCTCTCATGTCCCCACACGGTTCCATCTAACACTGTCAGCCCAGTGTCCGCTCACTCTGGGGTCACCCTGGCAGGGCCCAGGTGAGCTGGACACCAGGGCGGCCTCTGCCTCACTGTCACCCCGGATCCAGACGAGAGGACGGGGTTGGCACAGCCCGGTGCAACCCAGAGCCCGAGCTGCAGGAGTCTGGGCTGCGCAGTTCTCACGGGAAGGAGGTGGCCCGGCAGCACCCTTGGGACCCCACCCGCGCTGGTCACCACCCAGGCCTGCCCTTCTCAACCTTCCCACAGCAATGTCCCCTCCCATGACCTTGCACGTGCCCTGGTGAGCCACGCAAAGGACAGTGCCCCTCCGAGGGAGACCGGAGTCCGCCCTCCCTAAGAAACGGGGGAGTGGGAGGAATGGAGAGGCCTTGAAGACCCAGCTTTCCTTTCCCCAGATCTCCAGATCGGCTGCTGCCTGAGGCGGCTCAGCGCTCAGCGCCACCACCACCACCACCCCCCCACGTCCACACCAGGCTCTCCCGGCACCTGGGAGATGCCCCAGACGAGGGCGCAACCGCCAGCCCTGCCCTGCAGTGCAGCGCGCCCGGGGGACATCTCGGGGTACTGAGCCCAGGACGGAGGCTCAGCCTGGCCCTCTGCTCCTGAAGGCTCCAACCCAGAACGCAGGACCCTGAAAGGAGCGGGACTCAGCCCCGCCTCCCTCCAACCCAAAGGAGGATCAGGGCCCTGCCTCTGAGCCTCGGGGCTGCTGCTGGGCCCTGTGAGTCAGAAGGGCTGCCTTGCGGTGTAGACGCTGCACCCGCAGCCTGATGTCCATGCTGAGGATTCTGCTCAGCAGAGGCTCCGAACGCGGAGCTCACCTGGCCCAGCTCTCCCTCGCTTGGTCCCTGCTACTTGCGCCGCCATCTTTGTCTCTCGCAGACTGAATTGTTACTGAGTCCCTAGGTCACCTCTATGTCTCTGGAGAGGGAATGGGGAGGCCCCAGCAGGCAGATGGTGCCCAGCACTAGGTCGTGGGCTGTCAGATGACATTTGTCCCCACGAAGGGCCGTCTTTGCTGTCACCTCTAGTTTATGACCTCACCTGACAGGAGCCACCTCTCCACCCCGCAACCCTGGTTCCCCCTCTGCAGGCTGAGTCAGTGCAGTTTCCACAAGTGGACTGAGGTCCATCGGGGCCCTAAAGCTCCCTGCTCCCCAGGAGGCCCAGACCCCACCCCACCCCAACCCGGCTCACAGGCCTGGGAAATCTGCTGCCTCTGCCCTAGCAGGACAGCGGTGGGGACCTGGGTGGAGAGAGCATCACAGAGGCTGCGTGGCTCTGGAAGAGGGAACTCAGGGGTGTTCGCATCGCCTCTTTCATAGCCAGATGTTGGAAGCAAGAAATTCCACTTCCGGTCTGCAGTGAGACCGTTGTCACACACGGTTCTCCATGGATGTGGACAGCGTGATCAGAGCCCTGAGCTTTCTCAGACTGCAGCCCCAGAAGGTGATTCCCTGGGCTGAAATCTCAAGCCCCCACTCACCTGCTGTGTGATCTCCTACCCCCCTTACCTGCAGCACAGCTCCCCTCTGTACTTCCCCTGAGCCAGGTCCCCCTCAGGCCCTTCTACCAGGAGTGAAAGTCCCTAAACATGCTGGCTCCATCTCCTCAGACTAGAGTATCAAGGGACCTCCTCCAAAGGCAGATATCTTAACAACATTAAGTCCTCCAGTCCATGAACAAACGCAGGCTGTCTTTGTGTTTGAGTTTACTTTCTTTTAGCAACATTTTTAGTTTTCATGCATAACTCTTTCTCCTCTTTGGTTTCATATACGCCTCTGTGTTCTATTCTTTTTGGTGTTGCTAAGCTTTGGACATGAAATGTCCCCCAAAAGCCATGTGCTCAGGTGCGGTTGCAGCTGATGGCAATGGAACATTCAGGGAGTGGGGAAAGCAGCTCACTGAGTCAGTGCTTGAAGGATACACCTTGTCCCCAGCCCATTCTCTCTCTGCTGGCTCTAAGCTTCTGGTTTCCATGATGCTCTCTGCCTTGCCCCAGGCCAAAGCATTGGATCCGGGAAACTACAAACTGAACCCTCTGGAACCATGAGCCAAAATACACCTGTCCTTCTCTACTCTGTTTATGTCAGGTATTTTGTCATAGCCAAAGAAAGCTGCCTAACACAAGTGTTACTGCAAGTGGAATCCCCTATCCTGTTACTAGGGATTGAAACCAGGACCTTTGCACTGAGCTACATCTCCATCTCCAGCCCTTTCTTTCTTTTTTTTTATTATGAGACAGAGTCTTACTAAGGTGCCCAGGCTGGGCTCAAATTTGTGATCTTCCTGCCTCTGCCTCCCAGAATATAGAACTGTTTTCTTATTATCCCTTTCAAACTGTCATTGTTAGGAGTAGAAACATGGCTAGATTTTTAAATGTTGATTTTATATTCTTCAGTTTTGCCAAACTCATTTATTAGGTCTAATAGTTTGGTTTCTTTTTTAAGTGGAATCTTTAGAATGACCTACACATAGGATCCTGTCATCTGAGAACAGGGATTGGTTTGCTTGCTCTTTCCAATTTAGATGCCTCCCTCTCCGAGTTTTAATGTCTACTGTGTGTCTAATGTGCATTTTCGGGGCAGCTGTGTTCCCATGCTCACACATGGGGAAACAGGTTCAGAGACTAAGTGGTTTCCACAAAGCAACCCGTTAATACCCAGTAGAGTCAAGATTCAAATACTGACGTAGCCCTTCAGGCTTTGCTCTTGACTTTTAAGCCTGAGCATGTTCTATTTCAGTGAAGAGCCTGAGCTGTATGTCACTGTGTCCGGTGATACTTGTCCACTTGTCCCCACACGACTTCGGTGTCTGTTTTTCACATATTTCCATTTCTTAGGTTTGCGCCCTTTGATAACGTACCCCGAGAGGGGATTTCAACTGCAATGGCAAGTCCAAAAGTAATGTCGTCTGGTATGGATTCTGTTACTTTCCCTGAGGTGTCTCTGACCCATAGGTAGATCCATCCTTGTGGTATTTTCTCAAACTAAGGAGTGTGATTTGGCAAGGTGGTCTTGAGTAAGGTGAAGTTGGAGAGGAAGTTGCCTGGCCACCAGGAAAGCATTGTCCAAGTGCTGTATATAAGGACACCTACTGATTTCTCCTCTTTCAAGTTAAAACCTCTTCCCCTTTTCAGATGACAAATCGCAAAATCGGTTTGCCCCAAATTGCCATGCCCCTTGCCTGTGCATCAACTGAGGGTCGATACAAGTTATACCATTCTCCACGCTTGTGATATACCCTGCCCGCTTTCCGTCTTTCTTCTTCCCTAGTTGATCTGTCTGGGACTCCTTAGACTATGCTGAGTAGAAGTGGTTCTTTACCAGCTTCTTCTCGGTAGATTCCTTCTCTTCCATCACATCCCAAATCAGGCATCCTCTGTTTACCAGAGGCCCCTGCCACTGAGCCCATGGCCCTTACACACTTCCTCTCGCACCACATAGGAGGAGTCGACGTGCACCACTGTCCCTGCCTCCTGGATGCGGCTCCGTGTGTCCAGGGTCCTGGCTTCCCAGCATGCCTGGTGCCTAAGATGGAGTCGGTGCACACAACTTCCTTGACTGAATAAATTGGTCATCTGGGGGACTGAGGCACCAGCACACGGAGGCTCCCGACCCCTGGCGATGGCTCCTTCTCTCTACCCCGCCTTCTGTGCCTGTCCACATCCAACTGGTTGACTCTTCGCCATCCTCTGTAATCCCACGCAGCCACACTTGCTCCTGCGTCACAGTGGTGCAGGAGGTGCGGGCAGGAGCTGGCTTTATTGTCACCAGCAATCAGCAGAATTCATAAATCTCCCCTCCAACCTTTGGGGAGTGACCCATCCAATGCATTGAAAGAGAAAAACAAACAGGAAGAGAGAGAGAAAGGGGAAGGAGAGATTTCACAAGGGGGGATGCGTTTGCTAGCACGGAGCGTGAGCAGTCTCCTCCTGGCCGGGACCTAAGAGGAAGCCCAGAGGAGGAAATACTCAGAAAAGACGACGCTTCATCCTAACATGAGCCCACAGCCGCGCCCAGAATCTGTAGAAATGGAGCCTTTGGGTGAGCATTTAAGAAGCAGGAGAAAAGGTGACGAGCGGGCCCTGGGCCTGGAGTCCAGAGCGCCCACCATGCCTGTGCATCTGGCCACCTGACCACAGCTGGCCGGGTGGGCACATTCCTCCTGCAGCCCTTTTTGCTCTTGGGGGGAGGAATCATCAGTGCTTTAGGACTTGTCTCCCTACAGCCCAGTGATTAGAAGGAAAGCTGCCAATTACAGGCTAAATCTCACTTCTTAAACCCCACACCTCGAATCTCAGGCTGCCTCCTGCCTGGCCCGATTTATCTGTGACCCTGACATTTGCTGTGCTCTGGGACTGGGGTGCTGAGCACTCTGGGTGCAGTAACTACGGGTTCCCCAGTTCCCAGGTGAGCAGAGTCGGGCTGGCAGGGTCAGCGCTTCCTGAGGCCAAGGCTGCAGGAGAGCAGAGCAGGTCCCTGAGGGGACTATGGAAACAGCCATGCAGCCCCCAAGCTCCTCAGGCCTGAGAGGAGGATGTCTGGAGGGAGACTCCCCCCGGGAGGGAATTCACAGAGACAAGCGGGTCCCAGAAGGGCCACAGCCCCAAAGACAAGGTACGTGTCTCTCTCCCTCACTGGTGTTTCTCTACCAGGGTCCTTGCAGATTGGAGGAGCACAGAGGAGAGGACTGGGGTATCCCCTCTCCTGCAGGAAATGGGAGATGTCAGGGACGTGGGAGAGGATTAGGCGAGCCACACTTCCCTGGGAGTGTAGGGAGTGTCCTGGGGCAGAGGAAATGCTGGGCTGGGTCCACCTGGAAAGGAGTCAGCCAAAGGGCGGCCTGAGGCTCCCACTGACAGGCATCGGGACACATTCTCAGTGCCCCAGTGTCTGGGGACCATGCACCAGGGGAACCCAGGGTGTCCGGGACTACCGTTGGCCCTGTGCACCTGCTTTGGTTCAGAGCCCCCGGAAGAACACCCTGAGGTGAGGCTGGGACTGTGGACAAGGACTGGATCCAGGACTGGCCCAGGAAAGTGGATTAGGAAGGGCAGGAAGGCAGGCCCAAGTGAGGCCAGCATGCAATACAGCAACCCGCCCAGGGTCAGGCAGGGCAGGGAGGGTGGGATGCTGGGTTCCCTGGGCCTTGGTCAGGTCTCTGCATGGGACGAAGCAGATCTGGCAGCCCCAGCAGGCCTCCAGAGGGAGCCACCGGGGCCCAGAACACTAAAGAGGACAGGGCACCAGGCCAGCTCTCCCCGCCCCCCGGTCTTGCTCCGGTGACCGCCCCAAGCATCCCCTCTGCTGGGTGGGGCAGGCACGCTTCAGCTGGATCTTCACAGCCCAGGGCCTGAAGAGCTGCAGTTCCCTTCTGGCCTGGAGAACAGGTGAGCTCCTTCCTGCGCCAGGGCACCGAAGACTCGCAGACCTCTGTGAGCGTGGATGTGGGTGCGTTCCGAGTGGATCCTCCGGACTGATCGGTGCTCCTGTCCTCAGAGCTGGGCCCTTCCTGGCACAGCTGACCAACAGGGGTCCATTCGCAGAGCTGGACTGGCTAAAGTAGGGAATAAAAGTTTTATAGCCACATCTTCATACAGGCTAACTGAAAAACACAATACTGCCCATTACTTGGTTCCTAGTGTCACGTCAGGGCCAAGGACACTTTCTGTCACACAGACCTGATTTGGGCTCTCTCAGTACCATCTTCCTTTCATATCATATGATGTTGTTTTGGTCTCTTTAATGTGAAGTGAGGAGGTAGAGACATTTGTGCAGAATCCGATTAGAACAGGACCGCCCCGCAGAGATAGGATGTGATCCACACAGGAATCTTGCATGTCTTGCAAAAGAACACCAGGAAAAAAAAAACTGGCAAAATTAGGTTTAATGATACGTTTTACTTAACCCAATACATATCTGAAATATTGCTCCCACGTGCAATACATGTAAGAGTTAAGGTTGTTCACATTTTTTTCATACCGCCTTCAAATTTTGATTTGAAGTCTTACACTTACATCCCCACGTTTATCAGAAATACTTGTTCCACATTTAGATTTCAGAAACTGACAGTTGAAAAAGTAGGCTCACATAAATAGCTGGCTCTAAATAAAGTTTTCCAACAACAAAATAATACACCTAAAAAAGAAATCACATATATATTTTAGTCACTTACATTAATTAAAATTAAACAAAATTTAAACTTCAGGTTCTCAGGTGCACTAGCTGCAGCAAGGGCTGTTACCACCTGTGTACTGGGCAGGGCAGGTGTCGCTACAGAGTTGCCTCGGGTCACAAACTTAATTCTTTCCCTTGTTGCTTGTTGCAACTGAACTGCATTTTCCTAATGTCTTTTTCAGCTTCGTGGTCAGCTCTTCCCAAATAACTTGGTTTTCATCACAGGAGCCCATTCCTGTTCCCATTTGCCCTGTTTCTCTGCCGACAACCCCCAGTCAATCTGGAGCAGAGCCTGGGGACAAAACCACCACATCCAGTACACGGGGTGCTCCAGGACCCCTTGAGGGATTCCAGGCTGTGGGCTCCTCAGTCCCTCTGTTCTCAGAGTAAAGGAGAGGAAGGGACAATCAGTTCAACCCTGGTCTGGCATCTGCACCCGGAAGGTCCTCTGCTGCATTTAGGGCATAAAGTTCAGTGAGCTGCAGAGACAGTTGTCACTGCGGTTACTTCTGCTGGTGTGAAAGCAATCAGCATCCTGGAGCCCTGACAGGCAGCTGCCTGTGCTGTTCCTCTGCAGCAACAGACACCCAGCAACAGCCTGACCTGATGCTGGCTTCTCCCTGTGCCACACTGCCCCTTGGCTAGGGGATGACAGCACGGTCCTCAGCGCCAGGGTCATCCTGGGGTGCCTGTTGTATCAATACTCCACAGCCCCTGGGGGTGTCAGTGGTCCAGGAGTGAAGCCGGCTCACTGTTCTCGAAGGAGAGCTTTGTCTCTCAAAGCTGACAGCTGTGGGGCTTCTGTTGCTGGTGGCAGCCATGTTGTGACCAAGAGGGAAACTGACGTGTGAATGAAACCCCAGCAACTTACAGCAGAGCAGAAGAGCTGCTGGTGGTGCAGGGCTGCTGAGTCAAACACCTTCCCGCACCTGTAACCCGGATTCACTGGAGTTCCAGTCCCTGCAGCCTAGAGTAAGCTTCTTCATTCACCTTTCCCTCCCAACAGCCTTTCTGCCCACCAAACCACAGCCCTTTCTCCTCACTATTCCACTGCACCCCATGCTCCGTGCCCATCCCCAGAGGCCACAGGTCCATAGACAACAAGGTCTTACTTGTTGCCATCTGCTGAATCCAGGACCCTGTGCTGAGTAGGTGCTTTACAAATTTTCTTGTACCAAGGAATGGGGGCACAGCTGCTTCAGAAAGTGGGGTAAGCTGGGTGGAAAGTGCTGTTTTTGTTTTTGTTTCTAAGAAATTCATCACTAAACTATAAACTGCTCTGTTAGACAGCACCGCAGTACCTCGATACCAGTAAAGACGGTTTTAAAATGTTTTATTTCACTAGGACAAACTACACGTCCATAAAAGTCCCATCCGTCTTTTCCCCCCCCCGTTGACGGTGTGTGAAGGCTCAGTAATTTCCTTCCTGCAATTGATATCCCCCTTTTATGTTCAGACCCCCTTGACGGATGCGTGGTACTTTCCGACAAACTCTTCTGGACGGGTAGTAGCTGCGTCAAACCATTCATGGGCCGGGGGACGCCCATCCATTTATCCCGTACCTGTGGGGATGCCCATCCTCGCCCTCAGAATAAAATCCAGGCTGTGTCTTTAAGAGAAAGCTCACACAGCGGCCCCAGGCTAATTAAGAGCCAGGAGTTCAGGAAGGAAGTGTGTTTGGGTTTTAAATCACAGGCTAGGGTTGCAGGGCTCCTTCCTTCTTCCAGATGGCCAGAGCCCCCCCCACCGAAGACTGTGTCACCTCAGCAACAGGGTGACACAGGGCATGCTCCTGCAGGCCACCAGTGTCCTCGGTCTGCCATCCTGTCCTGTGGCAAGAGGCACCTGCACCCCTAAGTGATGAGGTCAGACCGAGGCGTCCTCACTTCTTGTCTGATTCCTGCACATTTCACCCACCAGCGTTAAACTATGGCAGCGGTGAGGTTGCCTCTCCCACCTCCACTATGCACATAGTGGCTCAGACATCTGCCATCTCTTGCTGGACCTCGGCAGTTGCCTCCTCCCTGACCTCCCTGTATTGTAACCAGCCAGAGGGATTCTTTCAAAACATCAAGTCAAAATCCCATCAAGCCCACCCCATCTGTCTAAGAATATGACTTCAACTTCTGTGCATAGCTTACAAGGGTCTACATAATCTCCACTCTGGCTACTCTTCCCCCAGCTCCCTGCACTGACCTTCCTGGGACACCTCAGGTACTCCCACCACAGGACCTTTGCATATGCTGTTATCCCTTGTCTGGGACAGTTTTCTGCCAGCCATGTGCATGCAAGATATTTTAGTTCCTTCAGACCTCTACTAAAAGGACTTCCATGCTGTGTAAAGAAGCCCCAGACACTCTCCATTTGTGCACATTTCCACATGAACGTTCATGTGATGGTTCTTCTGTGGAGAATATGCACCTCTTGTTATGCCCCCACCTCAGCCCTCACTGAAAGGCCAGCTCCATTCGCACAGCCATCTCCCCAGTGCCTGGGACAGTGCCTGGCACACTCGAGCGGCTCTGCAAAGCTGTTGAATGAAGCATGAATGAACGGAACGAATGGAACACTGCTGACTCGGGAGAAGAAGAGTCAGCCTGGCCCAGAGTCTCACCGAGGCCGGGCCCCTGGCCCTGAGTCCCGGGAGGAGGAGTTGCTAAGGGCCCGGGGGCTTGCGCTAGTGTCTCTGCAGCACAGCAGCCTTCCTGCGATTCCCTGGAGCATGGGGAACACGGCAACAGCCGGGGCCAGGCCGGCCTGGACGCTGCCCCTGCCCAGAGGTCTCAGGGGTCCGGGCCTGTGTCCCCGAGACCCAGTTCCTGGACAGTCACTGGCCACAGCGCCACAGTCCAGCAGGACAGAGCCGGGCGAGCAGGGGGAGAGCTTCGTGGGCCCGGCGCTCATCTCCTCACGGAGACTCACTCTTGACGGGGTAAGGGAGCGGAGCGGGCAGTGAGGACGGCCGTGGGGACAGAGCCGGCCAACACCAGCTTCCCGGGAGGCGACTAGGGACCCTGGGTCCTGACCCCATCCTCTCACCACTGCAGCCCACCTGGCAAATGAGGAGGCTGTGACACAGCCAGGAGAGAGGCTCCCCTTTCTTCAAAGAGCTCGTGACCCGGGTCTGTAACAAAGCCGCAGCCAGCGCCGGGTCCCTGCTCCCCACTTTCAGGCTTGGCGAAGTGTTAACCCTGTGCACCCCGTTTTTTCCATCTGTGAGTGGGTGACAAGCGTAATAGACAGGGGGCTTTTTAGAG
This sequence comes from Fukomys damarensis, assembly GCF_012274545.1. Lineage (NCBI taxonomy): Eukaryota > Metazoa > Chordata > Mammalia > Rodentia > Bathyergidae > Fukomys > Fukomys damarensis. Next base: position 12,760,493 of record NW_022900934.1, read on the forward strand.
CCTGATGAAAGGGCATCAACCACAGGGGGAGCCCGGCCCTGGGCGGGTTCACAGGGCGGGGCCCCAGGCCGCCTCCGCCAGGGAGGGGCGAGGCGTTCCCACCGCGCTTCGTTTTTCCGGGGAGGTTTGTGGGTTTGTGAACCAACCAAGGCAGCGCCTCCGCTTAACAAGCGCTGTGTTCCGTCAGATAAAAACAGAGCGCTTAGGCCGGTGTCTGCTGCGCACACTCGTGTGCTCCGTGGATCGAACCAGAGCCCAGGACTCACCCAGCCCACCTGCTTCCCTCCCATTCGCAGCACAACCTCCAAGCCCATCGCTCCAGGCTCTCTCCGCCCTTCTGGACGCCTGCTCTCCTCTGAGGTCACCTTTGCACCGTCTGCTCCCATCTCCACTGTCCCAGCCCACACACACACTCGTGTGCAAACCACAGCTCTAGCCCATGGGCTCTGAGCCCCAGCCTTCTCTGCAAACTCCACCCTGGGCCTCATCGAAGCCCCGCCCCCGACCAGTGCCCACCTCCCTTTCCGTCCTCACTCCCCTGCTCAGAAGACAGAGGCTGGGCAAGTGTCTCCCTGCCCCACCCTTCCCACCCCTGTGCCCTTCCCAGGGCCACGACCAAGTCTGGTCGGGCCACCAACATTCTCCTAACCCAACCGTGAGACTCCAGCAGCTTTCCCACCTGGCAATGGGCACCAGACACTGGCACCAAAGCAGGCTGGACTCTGGTCTTCCTTGGAGCTGGCAAGAAGGTGAAACCCACAGTCCCATGTGTCCACAGAGAGGGGCAGATGGATCCAAGCCTGAACCGTGAAGGTCAGAGCGGAGCTGGCGGGCAGCAGCTGCAGAGCGGTACCCGCTCCCTGCTGAGTGCTCTGGCTGGACAGTCACTGAGGAGGGTCACAAGTGACACGAGGACACTGTGGTCCTTCTTCTGCTCCTTCAGTCACCCGCCAGTGGACTGAGGTCCCAGCCCGCAGAGGAGGACTCTGCTCTTAAGAACTAGCCTCCACGTGCAGCAGGACGACATAATCCTGGGGTGAGGGGCCCCCGGGGGAGCACTGACCCCGGCTGGAGTAGGGGTGTGCAGGAGGCCGGGGAAGGACTGAAGATGGAGCTGGCCTCCGGGCGTGAGTGGGGATGCGGAAAAGGAAGGAGGAGGAGGCTCAGATCAGAGGGAGCCCAGATGAAGACGTGCTGGTAAAAGCAAGGGGTCCTCGTGGGCAGAGGAGATTGTGAGAACCAGAACCCCATCCTGACAGGTGCAGGCCGGGCCCAAGCCGGCTCTCACTCAATTTCAAAAGAAATGATTGGTTGCGAGGAAGGAATGATGACATGTTAGCAATAAATGGAGACTTCGTCCCACGAGGGAAAGGAGAACAAGAAATGGCTCGACTTTCTAGCCACGTATCTCCACATTATATCAGAAGGTCTGAGTCACGCCTGGCGGGTGTCACCTGTCCTCAGCCCCCAGAAAGCAGATGTCATTTGTGCCCTAGACACAGCCCTGGGCCCTTCGGGGGGCTCCCTCACCTTCCAAGTGCCACCCCCTGCTTCCCTCTGCCTGATGGCCGTGCCCATGGCCTCAGCAGCCCATTCTGCCCCCAGACGTGGCAAGCAGGGCGTGCAGGGCAAGTAACACCGGAGAATGGCCCACCGGAGTCGGAGTGCCAATGTCCCCTGTCCCTCGGGGCTGGGATCCCTGTCGTGTGCGCCTGCTCCACATCCCAGGTGCAATCCAGACACGCTCTGCGCCTGCAGACTGAACACCACGCCTCACTTCCTGATGCCCAGCAGAGCTTCCTGAGTCATCTCCACATAAACACTTGCTCACAATTCCTGTCTCTGGCTCTGTGCCCGGGACAGCCCCAGCTCAGCAACCAACCACCAGTGACACTTATCTCCCGTGTAGCACCAAACCCCAAATCAGAGACACTCAGTCCAAGGAGACCCAGAAAACAGCGTGGCTCTTACACCAGATATGAAATCAACTTCAGAGAAGCCTGCCCTGCAGTTTATGCAGGGAGGAGCTGCAGGCTTCCATGAAATATTTCCATATGGGATTGATTCCTGAGGGTGAGACTAGAACAGAGTTGACTGGCTCTGCAGCCGGGCACTCCCGGGGTTCCTGCATGGATTGTAGACTTGGGTGGTGCCAGGGTGTGCCCAGGGAGCCGGAGGATGCTGGCAGGGCAAGCCCTCTCAGCAGGAATCTGGGAAGGACAATCAGCAGGAATTTGTGATGGCTTGTGCTGGGGAGAGACAGAGGAAGGGGCGGCTTCTGACTTCGGGTGGATACCTGTGTCGGTCACTCCCCAGGCAAACAGCGGAGGAGCAGGCATGGGGGGAGAGAATCCGGTGCCCCGGACTTGAGCTGATCTCAGTGCACCCAGGGGAGACCTCGGTGGGAAGCCTGTGGGGAAGGTACCACATCTCAGAGGAGACTGGAGAGCTGTAGAGGCCACCTGCCTGCAGACGTGAGGACAGGGCGTGTGGGCCAGGAGGGGCATGTGTGCGTGTGTGTGCGTGTGCATGTGCGTGTGTGTGTAATTTGTAGTTGTACATAAAATGTATCATCTCTAACACCACCGTGGCCACTTACATCACCTCCATCATTCGGCTGTTGTGACTAACGCTGCTTTGAACACCTGTGTACGAATATCTCTGGGAGATCTCACTTTCCAGTTTCAATTCTATGGGTTTCCACCCAGAAGTGGGGTTGCTGGATGCCTTATTCACTTATTCTCATCCCTGGGACAAAACACCCAGCACCCACAGTTAAAGGGAGAAGAGGTTGAGTTTGGCTCATACTCTCAGTCTGTGTTTGGGAGGCTCCAACAGAGAAACCGCACTGAGGTGGAGGGAAGCTGCTCACCTCATGGCGAGCAGAATGAGGGGAGGTGGGGAGGGGCCAGAGGA
>NW_022900934.1:12763567-12768766 GCF_012274545.1 Fukomys damarensis
GAGGGGTCGGGGGATGGGCCAGGGCCTTCAAGCCACACAACCTGGCCGCCTGCCTCATCCAGGCCCCATCTACTAAAGGCAGGTCGGCTACACCAGCCCATAATCTGAAAGCCCCACCGTGAACACATGAGCCTTTGGGGGATGTTCTAGATCTAAACCGTAACACTGGATCACGTGGCAGCTCCATTTCTACTCTCTGAAGGAGCCACCATACTGTTTTCCACGTGCTGTTTTGCTTCCCTGCAGACAGTGCACAAGGTTTCCAGTTTCTCCACGTCTCCATCAACACTTGTGACCCGGGGCTTTTAGTTTGGGTTTTGTTTTATTCTTCACGTAGTAGCCACGTTACTGGGTGTGTGCTGGTTCAGAAGTCGTTGACTTACAGATGTTGAAAAGGCGCAGAGCAAGAAAAGGACATGTGTGACTCCGTAAAAGCCGAGGGATGAGGGACGGCGCTCCTTAGGCAGTGCCAACCTCACAAACCCGACCTGCTGGGGATGTGCTTGCTTACGAGTGACCACACTGTGACAACACTGACTGTCCTGCTAATGAGAAGTCTGGCGCTGGTTTGAAATTCAGCCTCTTTTCTGCATGGCCATGTTCGGCCAACAGGGAGGAGAGGCGGATAAGAGCCCAGATTTTCTGCCATTCACTCTTAGCTGAGCTCATGGCTTCTATTTCGCCTCCTGGAGACTCTAAGATCTGGAGCCGAGTTGTGAATGTCATCTTTTGGTGTTTAATATATTTCCTGGGACTTGGCGGTAACCTTGAAGGAATTTTCCAGATGACGAAGCGAGCATCTCACGGAGGACGTTCAGGCGCTGCACGCTCTGAACACCTGACCAAACCTCCTTGCAGGGCTCACGCAGGACGGTGGCCTCCGAGGCACAAAGGGCCCCTGCTCTTTGTCCGTACTGGGCTCGGGGACAGCAGAAGCCTGGCTTTCTGCTCTCAACTGACAAGGCAGGATCAGAACTCAGCTGTGGGTCACCCGGGCACGAGCCCTCCTGCCTAGTGCCAGGCCGAGGCGCACAGCCGCTGGGCCCCGGTCCCCAGGAGTGTCTGTGAATGGCCCACACGACTGTGGCCCCTGCCGAAGTCCAAGAAACAAACCCTAATTCACTGTCTAAACAGACAACACCAACTGAAAACACCTGTAGCCCAGCTTGTGCATCTTTGTAAATCTGAGCAAAGCAGCTGCCGACAGGCCGCACACACGGCCTGTCCCTTTACCCACAGCGGACCCTCCGAGAAAGCTGCTGGTGCGGCATACAGTGAAACAAGAGGGCTGCCCTCCCTGTGTGTCGTCGATTCCCTTATTCTACATGCACACACTTTCCCAGGTGAGGAAACGGAGGCTCAGAGCGTGAGCCAGGCCAAGGTCGTACAGCTGGGGGTGCTGGAAGGAGAAGCCAAACCCTCTGATGGTGAACTTCACGTGTCCTGAATGGACAAACTGATGAAATGTTCCTGCTCCGGTCTCAGGAGGAAATGAGCGAAAACACTGGGCCTGTTCTGTGATGTTTGTCCCGTGAAATAGGTCCATTGGGAACTGGGACCTAGGCCAGCATCAGGGCCTCCGGGGAGCCAGGGATGAGGAGAACCGGGCCATTTCCCATCCTGTCCTGAGGCTGATGAACATCCTGAGTCTGAGCTCCCTGCAGCCCTACTCGTCCTTCCCCTCCCTGACCTTTGATCTCCAAAGTGTGAATGGGGACCCGAGGATAAGCACTAAGGCGCGTGCTCAGCCACCTGCGTACTGCAAGGACCTGTGAGCAGGTGTTTGTCTCCTGCGGCCGCCTGACTGCAGGATGAATCCTACCTTCCCAGACCAGTTCCAGAAACCGGAATGACCAGACAACTCCATGCAGGGGAGCACGCCCTGGCCCAGGCCAAGCAGACCTCAGACCTGCCCGTGTGCAGCAGATGCCAAATGGAGCTGTGCGACACAGTGGCTGTGCCCAAGGACTCACAGCTTCTGGGAACCCCGTGGCCAAGGCTCCCTGTTCCTCCAGGGCAGCAGTGGCCCAGCCCTCAGCATCCAAGCCCAACTTCCCCAGGTGGACACACTGGTTGTGGGGCGTGGCCACAGCAGCCTCACCATGAGGTAGAGTCTTTCCTGTCTGTACAGCCCGAGCCTGGCCTCCCACTGAGGGGGAACCACAGGACCTCTCTGGAAACCCAGCCTGTGTGGGCCCCAGCACCCACCAGAACCACAGACATCCAGATATGAGCACAGATAATGTGTCACCCATGGCATTCAAAGGGCGAGGGCGGGCTGGGTGCCAGGCCCATGGGGATTGCACCAATCACAGCAAGGACTGCCTGTGACTGACAGGAGGAAACTCACAGGCCCTCCCACAGGCAAGGCAAGGCCCTGCTGGAAGGAAAGCAGAAGAGACCGGGAGAACCTGCAGGCACTCTGGACACGAAGCCGAACCTCGCCACAGCCTCTCTCAGTCCACCCACCGCTGAGGGAGCCACGTGGCAAAAAAGAGTGGCATGCTGGATCCTCTCGTCTCGTTTCCTTATTGTTTGCTTGTTGCTGTACTGAAGGCTGAACCCAGGGCCTTTATACGAAGCTTATATCCCTACTTTTATATTTATGTATTTATTTACTTATTTATGAGATAGAGTCTTGTTAAGTTGTTCAGGTTCGGGCTTGAGCTCATGGTCCTCCAGCCTCGGCCTTCCTCAGTGCTGGATTACAGGCAAGTGCCACTACTCCTGGCTCTGCCTCTCTATTTCTGCTCCCTTGGGTGCCTCGTGGATGGTGCTTCACCACTCTGGGAAGTGTCCCCTTTGTGCCCAGCTCTAGAACATGCAGGGGCCATGGCTGGGTTCCCTCAACACCCTCCACCTCTCCCACTCCACCCCAAATCCCCTCTGGGGAGCAGGAAGTGTGGAATGGGTGCTCCCCTGCCAGGGGGAAAGGTGGCTCAAGTCCTGCTCCCCCTTGCCTCATCCTGCAGAACCATTTGCAGCCAGATGCACCCATCTTGGCCGGGGTCTGGCTTCCCCTGCCCTGTCAGCAGCCAGCCTCCTGTGCCCACCCCACTGTCACAACCAGAGCCAAGCCATGCCCTCCACGAAGCCTACACGTGTGTTCCAGAGTCAGCGAGGTCCTCACTCTCCAGCAAAACTGTCGGCCCCTCCTCTGCAACCACGGTCCCTGTCGCACTTCTGGGGGACACTCCTGAGAGCTCACCCATTGGCACGACCATGAGCGAGCTTAAAAAGGTAATGAAAAACCCCTAAAAGTACACTTAACGTAGGTGAATTTCATGGTATATAAACTATACCTCAATAAAGTTGGTTTGTAAGAGATCCACGTCTGGACCTTTCGGTGACCCATGAAATCAGCATCTCTGGCTTGGGGCCTGGGCCGAGGTCCTTGCTCTGGTGTCCCCAGAGGGAGGTCTCTTCCCAGCACCATCACTCACCCTGGGGACAAGTGACCCCCACTGGTGGGTGTGCTCATCTCCAGGGCCCCCAGAAGCAAGACCACACCTAGGCGGCTTAGACTGTAGTCTGTGATGTAGAAATGACTTCCCTCGCAGTGCTGGAGGCTAGAAGTCTGAAATCAAGGCATCAGTAGCACTGTGCTACCTGCGAAGGCTTCGGGGTAAGATCCTTCCTGCTTTTCGATCTCCCGCCAGCTGCACGACCCTTGTCTCCACCTCTGTCTTCACAGGGTCTCCTTCTCTGTCTATGTCCCCATCTTCTCTCCACACAAGAACACCAGCCACTGGGTTAGGCATCTCCAAGCCACACATCATCTCACCTTACAGATTGACCTCTGCACAGACCCTACTCCAGTGAGGCCACCTTCTGAGGCTCTGAATTGGCATGAGTCGGGGGCCCCACTATGCCACCTCAGCTTGCACGGCCCTGTTTTCCTCCATCTGATCCAGCTGCCTCCTCTGGGCCCCAGGCCCCGCCCTCGGGTGCTACTATGGGACCAGGGACCGTGCAGGTGTACGGGGTGGCAGAACCTCTGCCAGTTGTCTGCACTGAATGTCAGCTTCGGAGCCTCCTCCGGGGACATCTTAAGGTCAAGTCCTGTTATCCAATCCAGTCTTAGGAGAAAAAGTACTGTGAGATTATCTTCCCCTACAGACCCCACCGCTGTCTCTGATCCCCAAGTCTGCAAGGTGGGGGAAGAGGATGACTAATGATCACCCCAAAATACAGTAACTCACAGCCCTGCACCAGGGCCACACTCTTTCTGATGGCTTCCTGTATCTATTACTTAATCCTCCCCGGTCAGTACTCCTATCCTGTCTTCCATATGAGGAAAGGGGTTCACAGAAGTAAAGCCCCTTGCCCAGAGTCTCGGGGGCAAGGAGATGGGGGAGTCTGGCTCCAGTCTGCGCCCTAAGCCAGAGCTCAGCAATCTGCCACCCACGAACCAGATCCAGCCCACTTGGTCTGCTTTTGTATAGCCCATGAGCTAAAAATGTTTTTTCTATTTTTAAAGGGTTATTAAAAAGGAAAACAAGACGTGGCAAAGGCCATATCATACCGCAGCTGTTTGTTGTCTGTCCCTTTACTCAAAGTGTCTGCCAACCTCCTCTTCCCAGCGCCCCAGAAGCCACACTCTTAACAGACAACATGAGAGGCACCAGAAAGAATCCAGAGGGTTAGGCAGAAGTCTGTACCCTCCGAGAGAGGAGTGTAAGACACATGAGATGATGGAAAGTCACACAGCACACAGCTTGGGCCTGTGCCCAGCTAGGGCCCACCTCAGGACCATGCGACATATCCCCAGGCTCAGCAAATGGTTAGGGACAGGCGTGTGAAACAAGCCAGCCATGAAGATGCAATCCTGGGACTTCTAAAAACAAGATTAAGTGCAAAAAGGACAGGGCAGATTTATTAAATCCTATCATTGAGAATCCTAGTGTTAATTGACTGGCTTCAGGTACAGCTTGCCCTAGGTGTTCACACATGGATTCATTTTCCGGTGCTGCTAAATAAGTTACTACAAACTAACAGCGTAAACCAGCATGAATTTATCATCTCTCAGTTTTCAGGCTCTGAGGTCTGGCCATGGGTTAGCTGGGGCCTCTGCTCTGAAATTGAGGCCTCGGTTAAAAGTGGCCAAGGTTGGGACTGCATCTGAGGCTCAGAGTCCTTCCCCAAGCTCCCTGACCATCAAAAGAATTTAGTTCCTTGTGGCTGTAGGACTAAAATTCT
>NW_022900934.1:12768868-12775738 GCF_012274545.1 Fukomys damarensis
TTTTTTCTTTTTTTTTTTTTTTTTTTTTTTTGCTGTCAAGCAGGGGCCACGCCCTGCCATGTGACCATCTCCCTAAAGTGTCAGTGTGCCAGCTGGAGAATCTGATTCCAGAAGGACCCAAGTCCCATCTGGGGGCCTCTGCCTGATGATCTCAGGCCCAACTTGGCCACTCTCCCTTTGGAAAAATTCAAAATTAACTGATTTGGGGCCTTAAATATGTCTATAAAATCCCTTCACCATAACCTCACCATGGGAATGAAATGGTTTTACCCACAAAGCTGCCCACACCCAAGGGGTGGGGGGGATAAGCAGAAATCAGGGCCATATTGGAATCTGCCTTCCATGATAGGATGCTTTTGTCTACCTTATGCCTATGCTTTCTGTTTCCCTTCCAGGCTCAGTGTGGTCTCAGAGGTGGCTTCTCAATTACTGCCCAGTTCAAATCCAAGGGAAGAAATCTGCTCCCACTGATGCCACAAATGAAAATCCTAGACCTGATTCCTATTGGCCCCTGAATTGATCACGTGCCTGTGCTTGGCCAATCAGTGGCCAGAACATAGAGTGCTCTGATTGGCCGAAATCTGGAGCAAGCCATCAGAGCCATGACACCAGAGGCTCCACGACTGAAAATAGGGTAGAGACCATTTCCCCAGAGAAAAGTAGAGTGCTGTTATGAAAACTGGGCAAATGGGTGTTGGGAATACTCTTTCCCAAACCTCCAAATACAAATATCTACATCACATGCATACTCTCCTGGATAAACTCCCTTATTTCTAGCTAAATGCAATTTTTATGTACGTTTCCAACCCTGTTTTTTATTTCGTAACTCATTTTTTATTGCAACTTTAGCTAAAAACACCTTCACCTACATGTTCTTCCATATGGACATCCAGTTGTGAACATCCGGGGCTTAAAAGCATCCAGGTCAGTAAGAAGGGAAGACACCCAACAGAGAAAAGGGAAAATGCCTGCCCCCACCGCCAGGGGTCTCGGTTGTCCAGTCGGGAGGGCCGCTGCTGGTCCCTGCTCTGTAGGTTAGCATGTCTCAGCTCTGTGAGCCTCCTGGTGCTGGTGTAGCGGGTGAGAATCAAAACACCTGACCCAAGGGCCTGCTATAAACGAGTAGAGCCTCTTCCAGGGCAGACCCTGCCCCACCTGGTCTCTCACACAGCAGCATGTGGCCAACAGGCGGCCATTTCCAGGAAGTTCTCCCCGGGGCTCCACTTGGAGTCCAGTTTACTGTGGGCACAGTGGCGCCTGCAGCCACAGGCCTCTGGCCAGAGAGCCCAGCTTCATTACAGGTGCTCTGGGAAGGCCCACTGGCGAGTGCCGGGCACGAAGTGCCTTGAGCACTTTGCACAGAAACTCATTAGTGTCCTGTGACAACTCTAGGAGGGACAGGCTATTGTCATTGTCCCCGCCTAGCAGGAGAGTTTGAAGGAAAGAGGCCCATGGTGACATGCAGCTGGTGAGCTGACTAAAACTGTGGACCCATCTCGAAACACTAGGATACAAATCCCTCCACCGTATCAGCTCTTCTGTTTGAATGTCACAAACAGGATATTCATTCAACAGATATCTGTGGAAGACAGACTGTGCTAGGCAGTGTTCTGCTCATGGACAAACAGACACAGTCCCTACCCTGCTGCAGCTAATGCATGGTGGGGAGTGAGGAGAGGGACATAAGACAATGACCGTAAACACAAACTAAAAACTAAATCTCAGGCAGTAACTTATTAAGGGAAGATAATAAAATGGGGAAAGAAACTAGTGATTAAAAAAAAAATCTTTAGGTAAAACAAGAAGTCTCCAGGAGATGACAGTTAAGCCAAAACCTGAAGGATAACAATGATCTAGAGGAGGAAAACCTGGAGAAGGAGTGTTTCAGGGAATGGGTACAGCAACTGCAAAGGCCCTGGGGTAGAAAAGAACTTGAGGAACAAAGAAAAAGATACCTCCATGGTTCTGTTAATGTGAGCAAGCTAGGGAGTTATGGAGTTGCTGTTAATTTCCTCAGATGTGGTATTGATAGGGAGGTCATGTGGGAAAGCAACATATCCTTAGGAGATGCCCACCCAGGTCCTGAGGGGCGATGTGTCACCAGGTGTCCAACTTCCTTCTACATGGCTCGGCAACATACAATGCACACAGGGCAAAACATTAACTGCATTTTAGGTGAAGAGAGGTGTTCCCAGTGTGCTCTTCTTTCAACTTTTCCGTTGGAAATTTTCATAATAAAAAGGGAAGCAGGTGAGCAGAAAAAGATACTGAAGCGGCAAGAGGGGCAGAGGATCACCCAGGTCTCAGGATCGTGCTCAGGAATTCAGATCCTCCATCTAAGCAGAGGGGATTTCAACCTGGAAGCGTCATGGCCTGGTTTGCCTGAACATCATCAGCCCAGCTGCTCTGACTTTTCCCAGTGCAGCTGCGTAGGCCCGGAAGGGTCTCTCGGGGCCCAGGAGAGCACGTTTCCAATTCTACTTAACGAATGCTCGCTGTGCACCTTCCTTGGGCCAGCCGCTCAACCACGTGTGCATTTCACCTTCATTTGTCTCACTTAATGCACCTGAGAACCAGCAGCGTCTTTGATCGGAATGAGGAAACCGAGGCCTGGGGGAGGTCAGCTAAGGATGCTCCCGCCAGTGCTGGCAGAGCCCAGTTAGTAGTTAGAACCTTGGTCCTGGAGTAGCACCAAGTCGCCATCCCTTTTTCACTAACACCACTGTCATTAATCAAAATCGATGAAGTATAATCAAAGCTGAAAGGTGATGTTTTTGCAACGTGATCCTAAAACTGGAGGTGCTGTCCCAGAGAGAACCCTAAACTGAACTCCACCAGCGAGCGGTCAAATGGGTCCTGCTTTCCCCTTTAACAAAGATCCCGAGCTCTCCCCTGTCCGCAGAGACCCGCAGCTCTGCCGCCCAAGCCATGCTGCCCTCTGTCACACCCGGCGGTGCATGTACTGTCACTGCTGCGTGAACGGTTATCACATCACTGATGATGCAGACTTCACATGTTTAAACTCTCTTGGCTGTTTATCCAAGAGAACCACGGGTGTGTCATTAAGCAACTAGACAAATTGCCACTGTTATCTGTCTTCTTTGAACAGTGTCTTCACTGGAGACAACCCTACTAGTCTTTCCCGGGGAAGGATTCAGAATAAACATCATCACCCTTTGAGATCACTCATAAGCAGCCCCCAGGAGATTGCAATTAGAGGTGTTTATAATTCACCCTCCCCAGCTAACCCTTGATTCATAAATGTGCACTGTTAGGCGTCAGGCGTTAGAATAAATTAGATGATACAATTACATGTAATTAAAGGGGAAATGGGTAGCACACTGCAAAGATTAGCTGGGTTTTGCTGAAGTAAAGCATGTCTCTGTCCACATGCTGGCCCAGGGAGGCAGCATGAAATACAATTAGTGTTCTTCTGACTTAATGGGGGTTTATGGAGCTGTTTTTCATTATCACAATATCTCAAGACATGTAAACAGTTTTTCTCCAGTGCCAGCGCATTTCTACTGACAAGACAGCGTGGGTCTAACTGAAAATTCAGCAGAATTAACCACGCATTTATATTGTTATGGATGAAACTGGAATTGGTATTTTAAAACCCATGCAAAACCGTCTCCAACTCGGGAGCTGAGAAGTCTGATCCCAAACCCCCACCCCCCACCTCCCAGGACGGCTGCGGGCTCCTCAGCTCTTGAGAGGCAAGTTCCAGCCAGACTTGCGTGCATTATTAAAGCCACCTGTGCCCAGCTCTGAGGCTTGCTTGCCCGGGCCCTTCTGCTTTTAATGTTTCTCCTTTACACACCAATTTGTTTGAGCCATGTTAAAAGGTTGCCTTTTACAACCCTCATAAAATCCCATCTACTCCAACCTAGCTCCAGCCAGAAGGGCCCGGACAATCAAACTGAGTGTCACCCTCTGGATGAGAAGCAAAAACACACAGCAAGATTGTTGTTTTCATTGTTGCTAGTGTGAACCAAGGAAATGCCAGAGTGACTTGGGTTCAGCCCGCTCCATGGGACAAGCAGGCATCCTGCAGCCGGCCACAGAGGAGTTCGCAAAAGGGAGAAATGAGGCGTACAGGATTCAGGAGAAAGGTCCCCTGAGGTTAAACCAACAATGGGGACAGTTGGGGCTGCCCGAGGGGCTTGAAAGGCCCTGTTGGAGTACCCAGCCAGCACCATCACAGGGACAGATGTCATGGGGGCTCGACGGAGACAAGAGCAGAAAGGCTGTCCCAGGCCCTGGCTGAGCAATTCCCTAGGCTGGGGGACACCTGAGCCCTGAGGCCCCGCCCATCTCCAGACAGACACTGAACCCTAAATGGGACCTGGCCCTGGAGAACTGTGGGGTTTGCTGAGAGTTATGGGAAGACAAATGGCCAGAGGTGCCTTGCAGATGTTCCGGCCCCACGGGTGTCTGCCCTGCTGAGTGGCTCTCACGTGGGACACACAAACTGTGCTAAGAGTCATCAGATTTAGTAAGTTAAAATACAGGATGTTTATGGGGACATGCTTAGCAGCCAGATCTTTCCCTTTCTCCTCCCTACGGGAGGGTCAGAGGCAAAACACAGACATCACCACTTAGTTCTTTCCACAGCAACGATGGGGAGAAAACATATCCAAGAGATAATCAAGTGACTCCCTCTGAGGCTGCACACAGCCCCTCCTTGCTGAGGTTCTCCAGGGAAGAGAGAAAAGGACAGAGGAAATCGTGGGCAGGGCCCACATGGGGAAGGGAGAGCCCGCCATGTGTGGTGACCCAGCGGTGTTTGAACATTCTGTGGTGGAAATCCTCCCATCGCTGAAGCATTTTCCAGAACCCAACATAAAAGCAAGTGGGCTGCAGATCTTCCCCTAGGCCTTTGCCCCTCTCCCATCCCAGGTCCCCACGGGGCTCTGAGGACCAGTTAGAAAACTGCTGTTGTAGTGGAATACACGTGCCCCAGACAGGCTCCGTCTCCGGTGGGTTAAAAGCCCACCTACCAACTCTGCCTGCAGACAAGATCCCTGACTTCTCTGAGCATCTGTTTTCCTGAAAGATCATTAAGAGAATGACATGAGAGGCCCCTCTGCCCGCTGAATCGCAGCCGGGCTGTCCAGTACCGGAACCCAAGCCGCATGCAGCTATCCAGATGGAGAGAGACTTTACGCATCACATGCAAAGATTAAGAAAAGGGAATGTAGAAAAACTCACTAATGATTTTTATATTGAATATGTATGCTGCAAAGATGATGCTTTGGGTATAAGGTTAAATAAGCTATATTAGAAAAAATGCCACCTGGTTTTCTTGGTTGAGGTTGTTTTTTTAACCCTGTAATGCTAATACTAGACAACTTTCAATTACATCCATGGCCTGCATGCAGCATGCGTCTGTGATACAGTACCCCAGTAGGTCGGACCTTCCTTCTGAGGACAGAGGGAAACAACAAGCATGACACTGTGCTGCAAAATCAGCCCCTACAGTGGGGCCAGCAGGTAACTTGGAAAAGCAAGTTCAAGGATTTTTCTGCTTTGGACTCTAGATTAATCTGGGATGAGGCAGATGAAGGGGAAGGGTATAGGGTGCCCCCAACTCAGGGTGCTCCATTTGTCTTTCAGATTTAAAAACAAAGAATTTTTGGTATGAGCATATCCCCATAAACATCCTGTATTTTTACCTACTAAATCTGATGACTCTAAGCACGGTTAAGAGTAACTATCACCTAGGGGCAGTAACGGCAAACCTTTGGAGCTTTTGATGATAAACAGCCCACCGCAGCATCCGTGCCACAGACTCACCACCACTGGCTAGGGTTTAAGAGCATTGTTCGGACCTGGGCTTCTTGGGTTCAAATCCCAGATCCATCACTTATAATCGTGTGATCTTGAGCCAGTAATGTAACCACCCCACGTCTTGGCATCCACGCCTGTAAAATGGGTATAATGCCACGAAAGATTCCGTGTATTCGGTTTAGATGGGTTACTACTGCCCATGAGTGCTTTTCTATAGAAGAATGTTTCCCTTTGGCAGCTCAGCTGCGTTTTCTGCAGCTACTGGTTGGGTCTCTGAAGGCTCTAGGCTCACCCCTTTCCAGCCCCGTCCCCCTTGGCCTGGGCTCTGGTGCTGGGGACAGTGGAAATCTCGGCAGACAGCACCACCTTGAGTCGAATTCCTCCCTGTCGGAGGAAGCCGGTTCCTCCTTTCTTTCCTATTCTCGGGCCATCTCTGGGCAACGCCGCCGCTGTTCTCACTTCAGCTCAACTGGATTTCTCGGAGAACTTCCTAGGCGCGTGGGAAGGTCCCGGGCGCGTGGGCAGCTCTCCCAGCCTTCCAGCTTGGGGCTGGCCCGGAGCCGGTGTCTCCAAAGGCAAATGTGTGTAGATACCGGCGAGCGCGGGGCTTTCAGCACAGGCAGTCGGGCGTTGGCAGAGCAGGGTGAGCCCCAGTGGAAGCAGATAAAAGAAAACATTTATTAACGTGTCATTAGGAGGGGAGCGTGGGGGGGGTTGTCTCACGCCCCAAGAAACACTTGGCTCTTCTAGTGCCAGGGGAGGAGAGAAAGAAAGCGAAAAGGAAGCAAGGGTTCTCTTCGTTCCGGCCAATCGGACCTGATCGATGGCCCTCCCGACTTTATTACGATATTTGATTTATTAAAAATGCCCCCCTCGTCTGTGTGGGGCGCGCACGCACACACACACACACAGGCGCGCACACACGGCTCTGGCTCGCGTCCCTCCCTCGTTTCCAGCTCCTGGGCGAATCCCACATCTGTTTCAACTCTCCGCCGAGGGCGAGCGGGAGCGAGTGTGTCGGTGAGTGTGCGTCTGTGTCCCGGCGAGGGTGCGCGCTCGGCGGCGGGAGCGCGGCCAGGA
>NW_022900934.1:12776593-12840980 GCF_012274545.1 Fukomys damarensis
AGACTCGGAGGACCAGCTAGGAGCCAGCCCACGTGGGGCTTGTCCGGGCAGGACGCGGGCAG
Organism: Fukomys damarensis; assembly: GCF_012274545.1. Classification (NCBI taxonomy): domain Eukaryota; kingdom Metazoa; phylum Chordata; class Mammalia; order Rodentia; family Bathyergidae; genus Fukomys; species Fukomys damarensis. The sequence goes on from NW_022900934.1 coordinate 12,776,656, forward strand.
GCGGCGGGCCGAATCTCGGAGTGAGAACTCGCAGATCGCGAAAGGACAAATAGGATTAGGGAAGGCAAACTTCCTCCCCGGCCAGGTCCGAAGCAGTTTCCACACCCTGCGGAGAGATGCTCCCCTCGCGGGGCTACGCGGTTGTACAAGTGAAGCTGCGACGATTGCTAGGGATGCACTTTCTTTCGTTTTTAAACATTCCGTGTAGTAGTTCATTCATTCGTTCCACCCGCACTTATAGAACGCCCTCGTGCCAGCCGCCGCCGCGTTGGCTTCCAGGGAAACGTGGATCTGTGTCGCGTCCTGCGCGTGAAGTGGCCGGGTCATTGGAGGGCGGCTGGGTAGAGGAGGAGTGAGAATCCCTGCTTTTGCGGAGTCACCCCTGCCCGCTACCTTCCTTCCGGGACTCGGGGGACCACGTCCCCTGCACAGAGTAGGCGCAGCACACAGTGGGAAGAGTGGCACAGCCTTCACCGTGACCCCCCCACACTTCTCGAAAGCTGTGATTCATCCACCCACTTTCTGGACAGTCTTTCCTGCAGCTTGTTTTAATCACTTTTGGAGTTAAAAGTCAATATTTAATTAGCCAAGTAATTACATTCGGCTTACGTTTGAATCTGGGTGTGTGCTCCCCGGTGCGTGTTGGGGCACCCACCCTCCCCCTCCATCTGTCCCCTGCCTCTTTCCCACAGTGCCTCCCCCCAGTCTCTGGGGGTGACCAGGCAGGTGAGCAGCTTTCCCAGGACACCCCAGAGTTGTGCACCCGCGGAGTAGTTAATAGTGAAGGGGGCGCCTCCCCTTGTCCGAGGGGGAGAGGTTTGATTAAATTAAACTCTTCCTTAAAGATCGGAGGGGGCAGGGCGGGGCCCTGAATACCGCTCCCCAAGGGACATCTGCCACGCCTTGCTAGACCCTCTCCTAGGGAGAACTGGACCTCTGTCCCGTGTGACATAGTGTTGGAGCTAGCAGGTCTGGGCTGATGGTGCGGGGGACGTTTGCACTGCGCTCTGACTTCACAGCCAAATTTGTGTGCACAAGGACAGGGTGCTGGCGTCACTGCTGTGGCTGAGGGTCACTGTGGTTTTGGACTTTGGACTCTGTAACATTTTGGGTTTTTTTATTTGAATTTATGGCTTTTTGTGAAACCCTAATAACATGTTAAGTTTTCAAACTTCAGGGTTGAAGGGTGAGTGACCGCAGACATCCTGAGCTGCAAGGAGGCCTCCTGCGTGTGGCTGAGTGCGGGGCTGTGACCCCACCCCAAAGCTCAGTGGCTGGCTTCCCAGGCACCCAGTGAGGGGCAGTCTAGGTCCTGAAGTTCCAAGTCCCATTTGGGATTTGGGATCATATTTCCCGTCCCCTCTCTGGCTTTGGTGGCTCTAACTACTTGCCCTGGGTGGGTGGGGCAGCCTGTGGTCTCCTGGAATATAGGAATATACAGGCAGGAATATAGTCCAGCTTTTAGAATTTGTTCCTGGAGACCAGAAGCCCTGTGCTGCTGAAGAATATCAGCATTTCTGAGCAGCTTGTAGTTAAAAGAAAAGGTAGAGTCTAGAACCAATACATAATTTAGGGAGTATCACAGGGGCCAAAAGAATTCCAAGCCGTTATATATAATAACTCCTCGAATCCACAGAAACCCAAGAGCCAGGTGTTGTGGTTGACATCATGTTAAAGGTGAGGAAACTGAGGCACAGAGGGATTATGACTTGCCAGCAGTGGTCAGTGGTGGAGCCCTTGGGCTCTAGGGTCCAGTTGGAACCCTCAAGTGGGCCGTGCTCTCAACTTGAGCTTTTATCCAAATGTAGGAAAAAAGCGGGCTAAACCAAGAACACAGAATAATGTTAAAAAGTAGAAAGCCACTGATATTCCTTCTGCTCTCCCAAACCACCGTCATTTGGGGAGTCTTGGGTTTGTCTTTTAGGGTTTTCTGCCTGGAAGAAATTGCATTTCCTGAGTTCCTTTCCCTTCTGTCTGTGCCTGTTCACTCCCGCGTCACAGGGCAAAGGGAACTAGGAAATATGCCATCTGAGAGTTTGAGCCCTTTGAGAGGACCGTGGCAAGAGGCTGGACATCCTCCCAGAGGTGAGACACTCATGGTTGGGGACAGAGTCGCCCCGTGAAGGCCCCAGGTCTAGGGCACTGTGTCTGGCTGTGTGCTGGTGGCCGTGGAAGGGGGCCCCCATGCTAAGCCCCACCGGCTCCCCAGCGAGGACACCCTCCCTGTGGCCTGCCTCCCCAAGACAACCTCATGACAAGCCCTGGGGGGAATCTGCAGATGCCCCCAACCAGCAGGATTCAAGGCGCTATCTAATTGGGAAATCATTAAGATCATTATAATTAATTGGCATCCTGATAAATGGTGTGATTGCCTAATTGGAGCAGTTGCTAGGGAACTGGGCCTCACTTGGAGCCTAGAGGGGAAGAGGCGCTGGGCTGGCCGAAGTTGGCGTTAGGGTTACAGACCCGGCTGGGCATGGGCAGGAGGCCAATGTGCCTCACCGCCTGGGCTGCGCTGTCTGAGCAGCTGGCGCTTGGGAGTTGCAAATGGAATATCAGGGTTTTCCTAGAAGGATGGTAATCAGGGCTCTTTCTCTTGCAAGCCACAGAAAGGGAAAAAAAAAACCCTCAAACCTGGGTAAGCAGAAGGGGCCCTGTTGTTTAAGCCGGTGCCACAAAGGCAAAGCAAAGATGGAGGGGGCTGGGGCCTCAGAGTTGGTCATGAGGGTCCATTCCCTTCCATCTCCACCCTGCCTTCATGGCCCCGGCTTTCTTCCCAGCTCTGAGGCCGCAGGCTCTGGCAGCTGTGGGCCCGGTGGCGAGGACAGCCGGGCTGCCTGGCCACCTGCCCAATGACAAGGCGGGGGCGTGTGACTCAACCTTTCTGTGCCTCTGTGTTCTCATCTGACGAATGGTGATGATCCCAGCACCTGTCCCTGGCTGTGGGAAAGGGTACATGAGATCACCAATGTCAAGTGTTTAGCATAGCATCTGGCTGTTACTGGAATGGAGGTGCAAGACCTGTCCTTCCATCTGCATGGAGGAAGAACAGGCTTCTTTCGAGGAAATGCCCACCTGAGCCCCAAGCTCCCCTCTAGCTGGATATTACTCTGTTCTCAGTGCAAACAAGTCACTGACCACAGATGTGAGTTGCACACAGTCAGCTCAGGGTGGACACCTAGGCCTATTCTGGGGGGTGCCAAGGGGGCCCCAAAACCCAGGAGAACGCAAGCGGCAGTGGTCTGCACTTTGGCTAGGTGGGGACCTTGGGAACAAACCCTTGCCCTTTCCCGCAGGGCAGCAGATGTCCCAAGACTTAGCTGCACAGATACAGCCTGGCCCTGGTCCTGCGCTTTCAAGGAGCCAGATTGCCCAGCCCTGCACTGTAAAAGTTACCTCAAGGTGCCTACTTAAAGTGTGCAAGCCCCAGACCTGGGAGTGAGCGGTACACTCCTGTAGCTTCCAGATCCACAGAGGTTTGGGGAGGAGGCCCTGGACCTGCCTGGCCAACAAGGGCTTTCCAGGTCGCCCTCGCACACATGGGCTCTGTGACTCTGCCGTGGGCCGGGCCCTGGGTTGGATCAGAGGCCAGCAACGGAGGACCCTGCACTTCCAGGGACCAAGAGGCTGAATCAGCTGGAGCAAACCAGTCCATGGCAGGGCTGTTTCTGAAAGCCAGAAGTACCTCAAGAAATAAAATAATGATGGACGGAAGATCGCTGCATGAGGGGTTGTCATGGGGGCAACGTCAGGCAGGTGGGCTGCAAAAGCCTCTGAGGAGGTCACCTGTGAGCTGTGGCCTACATTTTAGGAAGTAGCTGGCCTTGGGAGAATCTGGAAGGAGGGGGCCCTGAGGCAGAAAAGAGGGATCCATCCCATCCCTTGTGCAGGGCACAAATGCAAGCCCAGAGGTCAGAGGTGACACAGTTATACTATTGTCAGTGACATGGGAAACCATTAGCGGCTTTAAAGTAGGGAGTGGCGTGATTTGTGTCTCAGAGGCCGTGGCTCCTGCAGGAGGAATGTTGTGTGCATGGAAGCTGGGGTGCCAGGAGGTAGTCTGGTGGGCACTGGGCGTGGCCCCAAGGTGGCGTCATGGAGCCACAGTGCAGCCTGGAGATTATTTGCCAGGACTTTCTGGTGTGCTGAACGCTCAGAGTGAAGGAAAGGGCACCAGGGCGGTTTCGCCTGCTAGCGGACGGGTAGCAGCAGGAGACATTTTTGGTTGTCACAAGTGTGGACTGTCCTGGCACCTCCTGGGTGCTGCTAACCGTGCATGGTGATCCCTCAGTGAAGCTGGGAGAGGCCAGGGAGGGTGCGACCTGGACCTCAGCACCACCTGTGCCAGGCAAAGTTCCAAGGGTGGCGGATACAGACCTGTAGTTGCCCTGAATGCCGAGCTGCTGCAGGTCCAGGTTTTTAAGCTGCAGGGCTGGAGCCTCACCCAGGGAGCGTGCCCTAGGCTCCCAGCATGCACCCAGCCTGTTGTGCTTGCATTTGATGAATATTTCAGCACACCGGGCAGCGCTTCCACCCCCACCATCTCCTGAGGAGTTCTGAAGGCTCAGGCCATACCCAGGGCTCCCCAGGGGGCAGTGAGGTAGCTGTGGCTAAACAGGAGACCAGGGGAAGCGGCCTGGTCTCAGAATCTCAGCCTGGCAGTAGCACGAAGCCTCCTGGACCCAGCAGCGGTCAGAGCTGCTCCTACAGCCTGGCCCAGGACCCTGTGCAATTCTCTGCAGCCAGACTGTCGCTCAGTGTGATCTCAAAGCACGCGCTGCCCAGGGGCCCTGGCCTCTGACTCGAAGCCTCACCTGATGGAAGGCCTGGCCTGCGGCTCGGCGCACCTGGGCCCCACTGGAGACATGGGGAAATTCCATCCATCAGACTCCGTCCCTATGCCGGGCTTGTGTGGGGAGGCGGTGGGCAGGACCTGCCCCAGGGACCCGAGCAGTACTGAGATATTTGGCCAGGTGGACGCCAGATGTGGTGGGGAAGAATGTTGCTGACAGTTTTTCTTAAATTGGCTTGTGGTGTAGAACCCAGCAGGGGCTTGGTCCACCTCGGTAGCCGGAGAGGAGGAGCTCTGAACAAACCAGCAGCCTACAGAAGCTCAGGAGGTACTCACACTTGGTTGAACATGGCGGGGCTGCATTTCTAACCCACTGTGGACCCACTGTCCACAGACTTCTGAATGCAGACCATTTATGTGGATATTTCAGGGAATAGGAACACTTACCAGGATTCTTAATGGCTTAGAATCATAATCATTTGAATGTTATTTAAGCTACATTCACTTTGAGTTCCCAGACTACAGTGGAATAGAAACATTTCTTATAAAAAGTCCAAAGCAAGGGAGTCCAGACCTTAGCTGTCAATATGTTATCAGAAACTTAGGATCCTTCTATCTTCTGTTCCTCTGTCTGTATTATATCTTTGGTTTTATTGCCTTGTTATTTCAGTATGGCTGCCACAGCTCCAGACATCACATCCCTGCAAAGTGGGAATCCCTGTTTCACTTTTATACTTTTTGACCAGGGAACAAAATCTTTGCAGGAATACCCACACTACAGATTTTGTTTTATGTCTCACTGGACCAGAGTAGGGTTTCATACTCATCTCTAAACCAAACATGGGGAAGTCGAAATGCACATTCTGCTGTTTGACCTAGCTCAGTTGTTCCCAGATTAAACAGATCAAACACTCTCTTCTTAGGGAAATATTTTTCAGGTTTGCCTGAAATAAATTCATAGATACATATCCTATCTACACATATTCATCAATGAAACACTCTGACTGTGATTGAAAGGAAAGTGACTTAAATACATGCATTGCAGGACGTAAGCTTGGACACCACTTTTGAAGATGTGAAGCCAGTGGGTTGTTGGGTTGCTCAAATCCCCTGAGTAGCACAGCCACACAAACAGTGGAAGATTCTGGAACAGTGAACAGATCCCCCAAAGCTCCCAGTGAAACAGGCCAGGCCTCCCCAGTCTCTTTCAGTGTCTGTGAAACGATTCGTTCTCTGCAGCTTTTCACAGCACAAATGCCTGCTGAGATGGTGTCAATGGGGCAGTGTCAGTGACCCCACACCCCACTTCCGGGGCAACCCAGCCCTGTGCCAACGAGCAGTGGGGAAGTCAGGGCGAGTTGCAGTGGGACAGAGGGACAGTGCCTGGGTCCGGACAGTGCTTCCTGAGGGCTGGTGTCGCTGTGGCCACTGGTGCAGCTCGTATCACTTGTAGCTGGGGGGCATCCTGCCAAGGCCCTGGTCACCAGGCTCCGTGCCCATAAGGAAGGCCATGAGTCTAGTGTGCTGGTAACAGATGGAGAGAGTCCAGCCCAGGGAGGTGGCAGCAGGTCATGGACACTGGGATGCTGCACTGCGGCCCCAGTATCCTGCCCTCCCATGCCCGACTCGCAGGACAGAGCCGGCAGCCTGTCTTGAGCCCTGGGTGGCATTTGTCATTGCATGCTGGGAGCAGGGTGGGACCCCTCACATCTGCAGAGGAGCTCCTGAGGCTCCCAGTGCTCAGCCACACCCTGGCCAATTAAACCAGCAGGCTTGAAGCCAGGCATGGTGGCACACAACTGTGATCCCAGCACTGGGGAGGCTGAGGCAGGAGGATCGCTGTGAGTTCAAGACCAGCCTGGGCTACATAGTGAGTTCCGGGTCTGTCTCAACTACACAGTGAGACCCTGTCTCAAAAAACCAGCACCTTTGAGTTGGTGGCCTGGGCACAAGGTATCTCATGCCCAGGTAACTGCAGTGCGTTGTACAGCTGATGACTAACACAGGAAAGAAGCACTGGATAAGGGCCTTACAATGGTATATTTCCGCCACGTCCCAGAGCAGCTCTCAGGGTGCCAGCTGCCCCCAGGCACCTTCCCTTCGGGCCTGCTGTGACTATGATAGAGTCCAGGCTTGGTGCCATGTGCTGCACTGTGTGGCCTCCCCACCCCTTGAGCTGATCACACCTCCACACTGGCCAACAAAGTTTGCTCTGACCTCCGGACCTTTGCACTGGCTGCCGTTCCCACTTTCTGGTCTCCCCTTCCTCCATAGTCTCCCAAGTCTGGCTCCTTCTAATCCTTAAGGTCTCAAGTCAAATGTCACCACCTTTTCGAGATGTTGTCTTGTTTTGTGTTTATGGCATTTATCCATGTCTAGAATTATCTCAGATTGTGTCCCTACTCCTCTCACTAAAAAGTCAGCTTCCTGGTTGCAAGGACTTCGTCCATCATAAACCCGGCAGCTGGAACCAGGCCTGGCAGGTGCTTTGGAAATGTTTGTTGAAGGAAGGAGGCTTGGAGATTGACTGGCAGACCTGGAGTATTTGGGTGTCCTCACGTCAAGGTGGCTGCTCAAGGTGAGGAAGACAAAACCTGTCGGTCACGTGCAGAAAGCAAAGGTGGGAGTGGAGAAGGCTGGCTTCCCTCAGGCCTCAGTGGCTTCCAGAGTAAGGACTGTCCCCTCTGCCACACCAGGGCCAGCAAGCCCTGCAGGAGGACTGGCCCCTAGAGCCACCTGGGAGTGAAGGTAGGGCTCCGGAACCAGTGGCGTGACCCTCAAAACTGGCCCTGCTTGCTGAGCACTCAGGATGGGGACGGGCTAGGCTCACAGGATGTCTGTCATCTCTTTTTTAACCTACAGTCTGTTTCAGAAAATAGTTCTCAGGTTTTTAACAAGTGTGAGATTTCATTTCTTAAATGTTTTCAGCTCTGGAAGATAGGAGGGTCATAGCAGGCCACACGGATGCCTTTTCCACTGTCCCCACCCGTCTCTGTTGCCTGAGGCCGTGACCACGGCTGTCTCCTTTTCCCATCGCACTGGTTCTGTTCTGCTCACTGCAGAACCTCGTTCTCCCTTCCTATGCCTCGGCCCAAGTAGTCAGGGCAGATCAGAAAGGGGTAGCGAATTCCCTGCACCCAATGGTGTCAGCTGTGAACGTCCCCCGCCCTCCCACGCAGGCCCTCGACTTTGTCTCTGAGAGTTTGTTCGTGCCAAGCGGTCACACTCGAGGGACAGCGTGTTGCAAATATGTTTGTAATAATATTAGGAAAAAAAACCATCTGTTGCATTCTGGTTGCCAGGCACTTAGTCATCGCGTAACAGGGCCTGTGTCACCTCCACGTTGTAAAAGAGGAGCCCGAGGCTGTGTGAGTGAGGCCCACCAGAGCAGGAGCTCCGCGTTTGTCCCGCTTGTGCCCTGTGTCTCTGCTCACTGGCTGTGAGCGAAGGATCTCAGGAGGGAATGACCGGATGGGTGATGTTCTCCGGGTGATCTGGTCAGGATGCTGCCCTTGACCGGCGGTTCTGCCTCCTGCGGCTGTGCACAGCTGACCGGCAGCCAGTGCCGTCCCCCAAGGTGGGCCCGCAATGCCTGCACCCCTCTTTTGCGCAGGTGCCGGGGCTTCCTCACAGCGTGGTGGTCGCAGGCCAGCTTGACCCCAGAGAGCGCAGAACTGTCACAGCGTCCCTTCCGCCACATCACCTGGGTCAGAGCAGGCCGCTGAGCCGACCCGTTTCACGGGGTGGAGACTGCACAAGGAGAAGAAGTTTGGGCAGTGCCTGAAGCACCAGCCCCCCACAGACTGTGGGTAGCAGAGCCGAACTTCGGTGCCTGCAGACGAAGCAGGATTCCTGGGGAGAACGTTGTGAGGCTTTGGGGAGTCCATAGGAAGAGTGAGGCCTGCCAGGCTTAGGAAGGGACAGGAACAGGATCGCTGTCAGCCTCCTGCAGGAGGCCCCAGCAGGCCAAGTGCTCCCAGGTGCCCCTCGCGGCCCTGGTCACTTGGGTGAGAACAGCGTCGTCCGTCCATCCATTCCCTGAACTGTGAGGGGCGGGTACAGCGAGAGAGAGCCCGATTGGCCGATCTGGGTCACATGATCGCCCACAGCCCGAGAGGATGGCCGCCCGGGCAGCAGAGCTCTCAGAAGGAAGTTGGGTGGACTGGGTGTGTAGCTCAGAGGTAGAGCGCTGGCCTAGCATGTATACAGCGCTGGGTTCAAGCGCTAGAAAGATGGAGGTGTTGTCTAAAGAAGGAGACAGATGGATAGACCAGGAAAGTTAGAAATTACTCCATGGCTCCTGCCTAGGCAACCCTGTCCCTGGAGAAGCAGTTAACATTTAAAAATGAATAGATTAATGAATTTTTAAAGATGAGTATAAGTAGAATGCCAACAGGTGCTGCTGAGCATTAAAGAGTCTCTCTCTCTTTCTCTCTCTCTTTCTTTCTCTCTTTCTCTCTCTTTCTCTCTCTCTTTCTCTCTCTCTTTCTCTCTCTCTTTCTTTCTCTCTCTTTCTCTCTCTCTTTCTCTCTGTCCCTCCCTCCCTCCTCTCTCCCCCACCAGTTGAACCCAGGGAACACTGAGCTCTGTCTCTTTATTTTGAGACGCTCTTGCTGAGTTGCCCCAGCTGGCCTCAAACTTGGCGATCCTGCCTCAGCCCCCTGAGCAGCTGGGGTGACAGGTGTGTGTCACTGCACCTCCTTATGGTTTACCACTGACATCCAGGGCCCTTGTCGTGCCTCAGCACCTTCATTTGAAAAATAGGGGTGATTAGCAGTGGCCCCTGGCACGGAGCATCTGCGTTCTGCTGTGGATATGGCTGCCCCTTGCCACCCCTTCCTAGGGCCGTGGATTTAGCTCTTTGGTGCCACCTCCTGCCTCTCAAGCTCTAGGACCCGAGTTTGATCCCCGGTACCCAAGAAAAACCCTTCCTTCTAGGCCAGCATACTTGGTGACACCCAGCGAGTCCTCCAGCAGCTGTGAGGCCATGGGTCAGAGAAACTGATCCTCGCTCACATAGCCCTGGATCTTTCCTCCCTCCTGCCAGTCTTTTTCCAGCTCCTAATTAGATTGCACAGCACGTCGGGGTTGGGAGTGGGGCTCGTTCCAGATGTTCTCCGCTCAAATCCCTCAACTTTGCAGATTATTCTGTAAAAGTTGCTTCGGACTCCTCCCTCCGCCTGTGGGTCCAAGCTTCTGGAATAATTGTAAGCACCAGCCGTTTCCAAGGTGAGCTAATGAGCCGCTGCCTGCTAATCACAGAGGCCTGATGGGCCAGGCTGGCTCGAGGCCACAGATCAGGTGGAAAGGCAAGAAATAATTGGATTATTAATACCCAGCAACCAAAATAGCCTTTCATCGCTTGTATGTTCTTCCTGAAGAAAACAACGCTCTCCGGACACCAAAATCTGCATTCTGTCGGGGGTAAACAAGGCTGGGAAGGTGGAGTTGAAGTGGGGTGGGGTGGGGTGGGCCCACAGGCCAGTGGTGTCCCACTGAGAACCAGCCCACAATTAGGCGTGAATAATGACTCTGTTCAAGTCGGACTTTGTTGCTTTTGGCAAAAGCCTTTTGCGAAAATAACTTTGTAACTCACTGCCAGGGAAGCTTTTGTCCTCAGCTGAGACAAAGGAACAAAGAACAGAGGTGGAAATTTCTGTCTGATTCCCATTTCCCCAAAACACCCAGAGTGGACAGCAGACGTGGCTCGCCCACAAGGCACAGGCTTGGATAAAGCAGGGTCCCTTTATCTGTGCCTCCCCACCACTGTCACTCCCTGCTTCTGCCACCACGCACATCTTCATTCTGGTCATTCCCACCACAGGTCCTTTGCATGTGCTTTTTCCTTTGCTTACCATTTCACTCCTTACTAGCCTGCCTCTCACCTTTTATCTTGACTCAGATGTTCCCTCCTCTAAGAGGCCTGCCTGATTTCCTGTCACTCTGGAAACTCCCTCCAGAGTTCATAGGACATTCTGAGATTGCTTTTCATTTGTTGATTAGCCACTCCCCCATCAGAATGTCAGCGCCTGAAGACAGAGGCCTGCTCATGTCCCCTGAAAGAGCAGATGGCTGTGATGGTTTGCCAGCCACACTCCAAGGGGTTTTGCGTGGTGTGCTCAGTATTTAGGACAGAGTGGGTGTTTTTACAGTGTCTCCAGTGTGGTCTGGGTACCGGCCTCCCTCTTACCCTAAAACTGGGCTCTTCACTCTCCAGGTCCCTGCCTGGCCCCTGTGGGTATCTGAGTTTGTAACCCTGCTTCAGACAAAAGCCACTGTGGACATGTGTCTTTCTCCAAAGGTGACCAGGCCTCAGGCAGGCCTGCAAGTCTTAGCCACCCAGTCCTGCCGCTAGTGGGGCCCAGCAGTCATCACGTGTAGTGGAACGGGCACAGGGTAGTCACGACACTGGCTCTGGCCACAAGCAAGTTGTTTCTGCTCTGCACTGCTCCACACCCTAAGTCTCCTTTGTGGTCCTCCAGGAAGCCCACATCTCTCAGAACGAGACCCAGGAACTGGCCCACCTTCTCAATGAGTTCCATTTCTGGTGTTGCCATTATCAGTGGTGGTGGCTCTTGGTTGAGGACTCTTGGTTCCTTTGAGGACACTAGGCAGCATCTAGAGAGGTTGTCACATCTCAGGCGCAGGTGCTGTTTTGCGTCTCTCGGGTACAGTGTGAGCAGCAGGAAGCTGAGAGACCCTGGCCAGGGGCAGCTGGGCCTCTTTCCTCTAGGAAGGGAAAGACTTCCTTCCCAGCCGGCGGACTGCACTCAGAAGGGAAACAGGGATGGGCCTAGCACCGGCAAGCACACAGATGGAGAGACCCGACGTCTGGAGTGCACGGGGTGAGTCACCTGTCACCCCTGCAGAACAGCCATTTACCTCATGCCGTAAGCACCTGTTCCGGAAGCTGCCCACGAAAGCCACGTTTGATTCTGAGCCCTGAAGAAAAGCCACATGGTCTCGGGCCATGGCTGGTAGGTTAGAAGCCATCTGCAGCCTCCCACCAGCCAGGTGAAGGTCACACCCCACCTGACCTGGCCCTAGAGCCCCGGCCCGGAACCCCTATGGCCAGTGTTCGTGCCTCGGCCCCCACCAGTACTCCTGCACAGTGCCGTGCTAACAGTGGCCCTGAGCTCGGAGGGCTGCAGGCCCAAAGCCTACGTTTAGTCCTTCCGGCATGGCAGCTAAGAAGGCGGGGGAGCGAGGCCACTTCCCCAAATCACACCTCACACTTCTGGGTAGCTTTCTCAGCTTGTTGAGTGGCTTCCTTTGCACATACTGGCAAAGAGGAGGAGTTTAAAACAAAAGTGGGAAGAAGTGAATTTTTTAAAATTTCAGTTAAAATATTTTTCTTTCTCATGCCTTCTTGCTCTCTACCCCCTGGAGAGCCCTGTGGACCCTGACATTACTTTAACCTTTCGGGTTACATGAGAAGGAGGGTTGCTGAGGCTCAGGGGCTCTGGAGCAGGCGTGGCACCAGCTCCCGGGTCGGATCCGACTCCCATGTTCCTTCCTGACGGCCAGGCAGCTGTCTTCCGGGATGGCTGCAGACCTGCAGGCCCATCTGGCGTGTGGCCAAGGCAGCCCCCATGGAGGGGAGTCTGCGTCCCCCACTCGGGTCTCTCCAGCTGTGTGGCCCTGAGGGACAGCAGGGAAGACCAGCAGCTCCTGCACACTGGCTTTTGGAGCCCTCAGCTGCCACGTGGGAAGGCAGATGTCTCCCTGAGGAGAGGAAGCCCAGGCCACACACCACTGAGAAGCCACACACAGGTCACTGGGCACCAACTGCCCACAGAAGCCACAGCTGACCCAGGCCCAGCTCCTGAGACCTGTTGACCACGTCCACAGATGTTAGAAAGCAGAGACCAGCCATTCTGCTTTGTCCTGTTTGAATTTCTGATCACGAGTTTGGGCATAAAAGGAGATTTTATTCCGGTTTGGGAGTCAGCCACATATAGGGTCAGTAACTAGAGCATTTGGCAAATGCCAGTGTCCCTGCCATTCAGACATTCATTCCTGTATTCATCACACAGTATCCAGACTCTCTCCTTTTTCCCTTTCACTGCGTCCACCCTGGTCCCAGCCTTTCCACCTCTCCCTGCATGGTGGCAGTCATCTTGCCACCATTTGGCATCACCCCTGCCCCTGTGCACAGCAGAAGGATCCTGTTAAAACCTACAGCAGCTTGCACCACCCCAGGCTAGAACCTCCCAGGCTGGCCTCAACCTGTCCCATCCAGCCACACTTGCTCACTTTATGTCCCTCAGCCACCCAGGCATTTTCCTGCCTCAGGACATTTGCCCTTGCTCTTGCCTGGGGCTAGAATGCTATTCCCCTAAATATCCACAAAGCCTCTCCTTCCCTTCCCTTCCCTCAGAGCTCTGTGTAAATGTCTTCTCTCAGTCTGTCCAAGAGCCCTTCTCTGACCGCTGAGTATTAAGTAACATGCACACACCAGCACCCAAGCACCTCCACCTCCCTGCCCTGCCATATCCCTTAGGACTCGCTGCCTTACATGCATAGTAATCCTATTTTGGCTTCTGATCCGTGATTGTTCACTTCCCAATCCCAGCATTCAGATCAGGTTCTGTGTATCGTAGGTGCTCAGGAAGCGTTTATCGACTGGCTGGAAGAATTAGCAGCTGGGCTGTGCCACAGGCTGGAGCTATAATAAACAAGAAAGAGGCAGCCCCTCCATTGGGAGAGTTGACTCCCACGACACACATCCCTGCCCAAGGCCTACATGAAGGGAGCACAGGCTGCAATGCTGTGAAGAGGGCAGAGTTGGGCAGGGACGGGGATGCCCTGTCGCCCACCACCTCCACTGTCACAGGGTGGTTGAGTCAGGACCTGAATTCATGACTTCGGGCTTCTTTCCACTTTACCACACCACCTCTTATCAGTTGACAGATAAAGATGAGGAAAGTTCTCCCGTGGCAAGGAGCCCTCTGAAACACTTCTCAGCCTTTTGGCTAAGATCAAGTGTAGCAAGGAGCCCTCTGAAGGTGCCTGCTCTTGTCCCCAACCCTGCACTTCCATGCCACTGGTCCCACCAGCCTAGAGCTGACTTGGAAGCCACCTGTGTCAACACTTTGCCTCCTACGGCTCTTCCTTATGAGGTCATTTGGTGGTGGCAGAAAAGCAACTGGGAATGAGTGAAGAGAAAAAAGGAATTTGACTTGTGTCCCTAAGAGTCCAAGAATGAGGAAGCCGACTTAGAAAGACAATAGTGCACACTATCTGAAAGAGAAAGAGGAAATTGAGCCTGACATAACCCAGAGGCGGATTTTTCTCCTGGGGTTAACTGGGTCCATGTCTCAAATGTTTGTGGGTTTTTTGTTTTGTTTTTGTACCAGGGATCCAACTCAGAACCTTGCGCTTGTGAGGCAGGCAGTGGCACCACTGAGCTAAAGCCCCAGCCCTCATGTTTCAAAAGTTGTCAGGACCAAGTGCCTTTCCGTTACAGAGTCACCCTTTTTGTGTGTTGGCTTCCTTCTCACTCCAAGAGGCAAGATGGCGCCAGGGTCCCACATCATCACACCAGAATGATTTGGAGTTGGCCAGTTAGAAAAAGCAGTGCCTCTTCCTGACCAGTCAGGATACAGCACCAGGATACTCTGACCAATCACGGAGGTAGAAGAGATGGGAGGCTCTGATTGGTTCAGGACTGATCACATGTTCTAGTGAACTGGAGCCTAATTTAAATTATGGTCCAGGGGTGGGGAGAAGAGGATTCCTAAATGGAAACTAGCAGCTGTATCGGAAAGTAAAGTGAGAGAATGTTGAGTGGCTCACACCCAGTAAATAACCCAACATTGGCCACTCACTATTCTGTTGTTCAGAAACTTTCCCGAGTAAACTGTTTTGTCCTCACAACTCTGCACAGTGAATGCTGCTGTCACCACTTTGTAGATGAGGTCTTAGGCCGTAGGAAGCCAAGTCATCTGCCAACATCTAGTAAGTGTTGGAGCTGAGGATCAAAGCCAGGTGTTCTGGTGCACAGCCCAGCCCAGCCCCGCTGCTGTTCCCTGCTGCGTTTCCCTCAAGTACAGATTGGTCTGTCCACTTGCCTCATCCACTCTGTTAGCTGCAAGAGAGCAGATCTTTGTCTGGTGTTTTCCCCGATAATGAACCCGTGCCGGGCATCTAGGTGGTGTGCAGATATTTTGAGTGTATACGTTTTTGAATGACCTCTCGACCATCTCCTTACCAAACATGCGGAACATTTTGATGCTCAGCTCCCAGAGAATATATTGTTTCCAAACTTGCACTGAGTTCTGGGTGTGTCCTACAACCCCATCCCAACAGTTTTCTCTCCTGTTCTCAGCCCTCAGCTTCCCTGAAATCTTTCACTGGCAGCTTTTGCTGTGTTGACTGCATGTATTGCCAGCTTCATGAGGGCAAGGACTTTTCCTGCTCTTTTATCCACGGCGCCAAGAACTGTGCCTGGCACAGAGGAGTCTGCAGTGTCCTGTTTGCATTGACAGTTGTGTCAACACCTGGGTTGCTAAGCCCTGAATTCTGGCCTGCTGTATACCCTCTCCTTCTGCCCAGTTTCTAGTCCAGATCCTGAGGCCTATCTGACCTTTACTTCCCTCTGAAGGAGCCTTCTCTTGTTCCTGGGCCTGCTCTTGCGAACTGGCTTCGTTCTGTCCCTCCAGCTGGAATTCTGTAATCTGGCACAGAGACCACCCTCCCAATGGGCAGCCTGCTCAGAGGAAGGTGACTGGGAGAGACTGTGGCGTGCTCCTGTCCTGCCTGACGGCCCTAGAGAGGAGAGAGCCGGAGAAAACCTGCAGCCAGGAAGAAGCAGGATGCCAGGGAGTGGAAGGTTTGATAGGTGTGTGTGTGTGTGTGTGTGTGTGTGTGTGTGTATCTGTGTGTATCTGGAAACTTCCCAGCCGTGAGGCTAGGACCACACGTTCCCACCCCTCCGGCTCAGCCTCTCCCATCCCCTCTGCCTGCTGTTGGCTCAGCTTCCTTCTTTCCTTGCCTGGAGCACCTGTCCTCCGCCCTCTCCTTCAGGATTTCTACATCCTGTGGGTTCTCAGCACTTGGCTCCTCAGGCCTCTCAACTCTGGTGCCCTAAGTACTTTCTAGGTAGCCCCGTCTAACTCCCACAGGCCAGCTGTTCCCCTTTCTTCTGTTTGTGCGGCACACTTAAACTCAGGGCCTTTCCAACTGCGCGTAGAGTGTGGGCCTGGGGTCAGAATGTCAGCTCAGGCTCTGCCATGCTGGTTCTGTCTTTTCAACCTGGGGCCCCGCAGGAAGCAGATGGTACCCTCTAGCAAAGGCACAAGCAGTGCATAGAAAATGTGTGATGCCAATCCCTGGCTGGGCTGTGGCGGACTATGTGCTGGGATCGGGATCGGAAGTTGTGGTTAGTGCCCAGCGTCCTGCCAGAGAGGGCACCTTGGAAGTGCCCAGCTTCTCCAGCCCTCCTAACTCTGCCTTCAGCATGCACAGTGGCTCAGTCCTGCAACACCAGCATCCGCTCTTGGGTATTCAGTTGGCACTTGCCACCAGCATGAAATTCACCCACTCCCAGGACCCACAGTAACCTTTCGACAGTCTCTGGGGCACCCTCTCATTGGCCAGACCTGGATCACGTGTCTGTGTCTGGGCCAATCACTGGAGCTACAGAAATGGGGTGTGCTGATTGGCTCTACCTGGGTAACGTGGCCCACCCCACAGTCTAGCGATGCAAGGGGGAAGCCTTTAAGTCTAATGAGGGGCTTTACCAGGAGCAGGGAGGGAGAAAATTCTTTGTCACATCTATAAATATTTTGAGTGCCTGCTATGTCTCATGTACTGGTTTAAATGATGGGGATACAAAAATGAACAAAGCTAAAAAATATCTGCCTTTATTTATTTATTTCCCAGTACTGTGGATCAAACTCTGGCCCTTGCGCTTGCGAGGCAGGCATTGGAACCACTGAACTAAATAAATCCCCAGCCCCTATCTATGCCTTTAGGGAGGTGATGTTCTGGTAAAGAGACGACACAAATAAGTAAAACAGCCAGTTGCTGGAGGTGGTAAACGCTACCAAAGAGGGCAGAGGCTTTAGTTTCAATGTGCAAAGGTAGAATCTGAGCAGAGATTAGAAGGAGGTAAGGAAGGGGCCACGAAGATACTGTATCTGTATCTGTATGAAGGCTCCAGGCAGAGAGAACAGCAAGTGCAAAGGTCCTGGGGTGGGGCCCACCGAGCATGTCCACAGGGTAATGCAGAGTCCACATGCCTAGAGCCAGGTGAGAGAAGAGAAAGGAGAAAGGTCGGAGAGGTGACAAGGCAGATTGCATGGGATCTCAGTGGTCCTTTGGAGTGTTTGGAGGTTGTTGAAGGCCTTCAGTAGAGGAAGACGGGCTCTTGCTTTCGTTGGAACAGGATCCTTCTGGCTGCTTCACGAGAGGGAGGCTGTTACCACCACGTAGACAGGATTATCCTGCCTCACACACTCAAGGCTCTTAGTACTATCTGGGAGAAGATAGAGCTTGGTGGACAAGCACCCTGGAACACCTGAGGGGTCTTGGGTCGGCTGTGGGGCCCTGGCTCCCAGGCATCGCTGCCCACCCTGTGGCTCCTCCTTCCCCTCTCAGGAGTGTCCCCATCACCCGTGCCTGGCTGTGCTCTGCCCACTTCCTCCCCCGCACCCTCAGCTGCCTCATCCCAACCTCTCTGTGCCTTTTGTCAGATTTTGGGATCCTCGGCGGAAACAGCCCATCTGAGACTCTCCGGGCAGCGGGTGAGCTCCCAGCCACTTCCCACCCGTTGAGGTGGGCAGGACTGGAGGCCGGTGATCACCCCGAGACCCTCTCCCTGTCGATCGGCAGGTGGATCCGAAAGCAGAGCACTGTCTCTGCATGGCTGGGACATCAGGTGTGTCTGGAGACATCCTGCTGGGCTGGGGCCCCTCTCCAAGTCCTGTGAGAACACACAGGACAAAGGGGAGGCATTGGATGGACCTTCAGAGAGCCAGGGGGACAGGCAGCGTCCGTGGTGTGGGCCCGGTGCTAATCAGCAGTACTACACGATTCATCACAGACTCTCACCACAGCCACTTGGAATGTTTTACCAAGAAGGGAACAAAGAATGCAGAATCCCTGGTGTCATTTTTAATTGATTCCTTGGGCATCCGGAGAAAGGCTGGCATGAGGCCAGCATGAGTCTGAGCCAGGGGAATTCATCAAAAATCGACCCACTGATGACTTGATCTGATGGAATAATTAGCTCCTGTTACCCTGCGCCCTGGTTGCAGAGCTCTGACTCCATCCGCAGGAAGGAAGGGCGTCCTTTTGGCAAGTGAGACCCGAGGGAGGAGGGGAGCTCAAAGATCCAGGGGGAGGGAGCCAGGCCCGGAACCCAGAAGCCCAGCTGGTGGTGTTCTGACTCCATCCCCGCTGGCCCCGAGCTCCCACCACAGCCCGTATCTTCCAGGTCCCTTTACCCACACAGTAGAGCCTAGAGCCAAGAAGACCCTCAGAGAACACCTGGCTACCTGCTGCTTTATTTGGCAAAGGAAGAAACTGAATCCAGGGTGTTTGTTGGATGTCCCCCCAAAGCCTCATGCAGTCATAGGTGGGGCTTTTTCAGAGTGGCTGGATCCAGTGTGTGGTTGATTCACGGTGCAGTGCTAGGATTAAGCGTGAGAGATTGTTAACTCAGTCCCCTGATGGACTTGGCACTGCCCTAATCCCTGTAGCCTGGATACAATATAAGGGACAGAAAGTCCATCTTCTCTCTCGCTTGCTTTGCTACCTTCTGCCCGCCATGCACAGCTTCTCTTTTGCGGTGGAGCCAGCTGACTATGGATTGAAACCTCTACAAACTGAGCTAAATAAACCTTTCCCCTTTAACTTTGGGTGGTGGGTATTTTGTCTCAGCAGTGAGACAAGAGTAGCGCAATACTCCTAGGAACTCGCTCCCAGGTCTGTCCAGCAGGCCAGGTCCAGGCAGGTGAGTGTGAGCCCTTCTCTGCCATGGGATTGTGGGGAAGTGATGGTAACTGGGCCTTGGCTTCCCCATCTGTTAAATGGGTTTGATGCCGACAGGTAAACAATGGGGGGACACCTGTAAAATGCTCAGGGCGCTCTGGAAGCATGGGCTGTTCTTGGTTCTAGCGTGGGGGGCAGGCCTTGGGAATCCCCTTGCGGTGTTACCCTCTCAGTGTGGCTGTGTAGCTGGAGAACGTGGCCCTGGGCACATCCGCAGCGCCAAGTGCAAAGCACCCCGCGGGGGAGGGGGCGCCCGTCGTCAGGGTGGCGCTCAGACCTAGGAGGTGGCCCGGGCCTTTCTCCCAGCAGCCCTCAGCGCCTCCCTTTCCCAGCCTGCCCCAGGGGCCGGGCTTCCCGCCTTGCGCAGACAGTGGGGCTGCCTGGGCCCGGCTTTGACACTTTATGAGATTACCTTCCAGGGAAGGGATGTCCGTTTTCCATCTATGCTTGGGTGGGTAGAATGTTTTATCCTTCAAAACTGCGTCTGTAGTTTTGTTTTCAAATAAGACCTTTTAAAGAAATGTTTTAAGCAAACAGTCATCAAAGGGCGGCAGAAGGGAGGGACGCTGCCTGAGTGGCGGAAGCTGGGAGCCCATTGTGGGGTGAGGAGTTGGCACGGGCTTCTCTGGGCCGGGCGGACGGTGCTGGAGCTTATTTTCCTCCGCTGTGGAATGAATGGGATGATGCTGCCTGCTGCAGGGGTCGACATGGGGCCTAAAACAGACCCTGCGTGGAGCGACCACGACCCCATGCTGCGGGGCCGACGCTCCTTTGATCTTTCACACCCAGCTTGCAGCTGAGGAAACTGAGGCACAGAAGTTAAGTTCGTTACCCGAAGTCACTCTGGAAGGGATTCCAGAGAACATCTGTGGTACCAAGCAGGTAGCCCCTCCAGCAGCAGCATTAGCAGCGCAGGTGGTGGCCAGCAGAGACTGAAAAGGGAACCACGTGTCCCCTCCATACCCGCGGGGGTGGGGCTTATCCCTTTGGTGGACACACTGCCCTGGGCTGTGGCTCTCAGTCGCCCTGTCGCAGGTCCCAGGTGCGGAGAGGTGCTGTTGTGGGAGGGACGTAGGAGGAGGCCATCCTGGGCAGCCTCACACTGCACCTGGGCCTGGGCCAGGACCCTGAGTGAGGCAGACCAGGTCCTCCAGAGACAAAGGAAGAGGCAGCACCCAGGAGCCACCAGCAGAGAGGAGCCATTATGACCTGGGCCTGGGGCAGGAGAGGCAGAGGCTCCTGGCCGGGGTGAGCTGGAGCCAGGAGGCCGACAGCAGCTCTGGCCATAGGCAGGGAGGCAGGGCTGCTGTGGAGCTACTGCATGCTGGGGAGGGAGCAGCTGTCTCCTGCTCAGTGATCGACCCTCATCAGCGAGGGGGTCTCTCTAGCTGTCGTTCTCCCCCCCAGGTGGAGAGTGGGGTGGGGTGGTGGGGAGAACCTCAGCAGCTGTTGTGTCCCCAAGACAGAGGACGAGGCAGCACAACCCCCTGCAGGACCCAGAGCCCAGGCTTTGTGGCCCAGATGCCTTCAGGCTACAGTGACCCACCCTGACATCCTGACTCCTTAGCAGACCACAGAGTGCAGGGTGACACAGAGACCGGCTGGGCCAACACCTGCTGTCTGCCTCCCCTGCCCCACCTAGACTTGAGGCCCAGTCTGACCTAGGGACAAGGGGATGACCGAGGTCACAGAAGAGTGTGACAGTTCTCCCTTGCTCTTTCAGCCCTCCATTTTCTCTCAGTCATTTTATTTCTTCTGCAACTTAAAACTGATAGAACGCTATTTGTCCAGCTCTGAGATCTGTTGCCAAGTGGCTTTGATATGCCTTCGTGTGGACTGAGTTCTTACAATGGCCGTTGCCCCCTCTTTTATCCATGGGGAAACTAAGACTCCTACCTGGCTTGTCAGGGAGACCAAGGCCAGGTGGCCCTTCCGGCCTGGGATCCACACCTCAGTGACCATCCACTGCCCCAGGCCACACAGAAGCAAGCTGGCAAGAATGTCCCTGTCTCCTTGGACCAGCCACCCCTTCTCCTCGGCTGTGGGATCGGTCTGTTGAGTGGAGCGGGGTAGCATTCAGAGCTGGGCTGGCCACTGACTTGGGTCTGAGCTGCCACCCACACATTAAGCTGTCCCCGGGGAGAGTTCAGAGGGGCCCAGAGGCTTCCCTGCCAGTCTGCCCTACACCCGTGCCCGTCCTGTGTCTGCCTGCGGAGCCCTGAGCAGGACGTCCACCGTGACCCGTCTTTGCCTTCTCTAGGTCACGAGCCAGGAGAAGGGGACGGATCGGATCCCTGAGGCACAGCGTCAAACTCCACACCCCGGGAGGACCGCTGGATCAGCCGAAAGCTAGGATGGCCCCCCCTAGCCTGCTGCTCTGCCTGCTGTCCGCGATGGTCTTCTCCCTGCTGGGCGGGGGCTCGGCATTCCTGTCCCACCACCGCCTCAAGGGCCGCTTCCAGAGGGACCGCAGGAACATCCGGCCCAACATCATCCTGGTGCTGACCGACGACCAGGACGTGGAGCTGGGTAAGTGTCCTGACCCACAGGGCATCTCCGGGCTCTGCCTGAGGCAGGGCAGCCGTGGAGACCCGAGAGCTTGCTTCTGGGTGCTTTTAATCCAGCTCCCACTTGAGGTACACACACAAGGGGGTTTGGAGCTGATCCTCAAGGCGAAGGGGTCTCTAGTCAACTGATGCAGAACCGTTCCTGAATTTCCCCAAAGTCTCAAAGAGAAGAGAGGCTCTGTGGATCTCTCCTTCCTGGGCCACTGTCTAAACCATCCTCTGAGGCCTCCCCTCCTTGGCAGCACTGGGAGGGGACCCCAGAAATGGAGCCCACGGGATTGGGGTCTCCCAGCCAGACCTGCTGCCCCCAGGGTCAGACCCCCGTGTCCTCACTCGCTCATGTCCCAGTTGAAACTGTCTTTCTCTTGATCATGTCTTCTCACTCCTTAATTTTCTGATTCTATGGGTCCCCTTTCTCCACTGAGACCCTACATTACTGCTATCCTACAGAAATACTCCGGGCCTCTGTGTGCACCAGGTCCACACCCAAACTGTGCATTGAAAATAGAGGGGAAATTTTTGTTTGTCTGTTGTGTGTTTGTTTTTGTTTTATACTGGGGATCGAACTTGCAAGGCAGGCGGCAAAACCACTAAGTTAAATCCCCAACCCAGAGGGGAAATTTTTCAACTATACTAAACATATACGGACCTTTTTCATTGTCATTATTCCCTGAACAATACAGACTAGCCCTGCCATCTGCATTTTCCTACTCCTATAAATTAGGCTTCCCTTCTTACCATCAGTACTACCCTGTGGTATGAAAATCCAGAGAAAAGTGTTCTAAGCAGAAAGAGCAACGTGTGCAAGGTCCTGAGACGGGACCAAGAAGCCCAACGTGGCTGGAGCCTGGGGAAGTGAAGTAAAACGCAAGACTGGATAGGGGTGTGGAGAGCTCAGCGGTGCTGGGGAGCCGTGGTAAGGACCACAGATCATTGATCAGGTGAGGGCTGGGCCCTTTGCTTCTGTCCTCTCTCATAGGACGATAGAATATTATTGATGGCAACTTGATTCTGTCTTTTTAGCTACCCAGTGAAAGGTTCTTTATATAAAACCCAGTCACTCCTTGCAATGATTTGTATTAATGATCACAAGTATAGCTTTTTCTCGGGTAGCTTATCAGCGTGAAAGGAATTTGCAGCCAGGAAGCAACCAGAGCCCTGAGCCTTTATCGACAATTTGACACATATGATCCCTGTCTCCCGGCAGCCGTCAGAATGAGGTGCATTTGATAACCATGGGGAGTCTGCAGACTGTGGCCGTGAGCACGTGAGTTTTGTTTCTGGCAGAATTTCTCAGACAGTATTTGTATGCAGCTGCTGGACCTCAGAGCCCCTTGATCTCACCTTGCGAGGCCCCTTAAGCTGTTTTGTTGTGATGCTGGGGAATCCAAGATGCCCCGGATGACCATCCAGCCATTAGGCAGCTCTGTATAACCCAGCGTGTGGGGTGCTGGGGGTGCACAGGAACCACCCTCTGGGGTACGGGCCGTGCATGGCAAGGGGGGCCGGGAGCCAACTGGCCTGGCGGAGCAGAGCCCGGGGCCCAGAGTGAGGAAATGGACAGAGCAGGGTCTTGGACAGAGGAGCACTGCAGCTGTACCTTGGTCCCTGCGGGTCCCTCCTGCCCTTACACTGAGACGGAGTGGCCGGGAGGCAGAGCAGAGGCCGCGGAGCCCACAGGAGGCCAGAACGGTAACTGGGCTGCCTGTGGAAGCTCAGAGCAGGTGGAGCAGCGAGCCAGGGGGACACCTGAGGCCCTGGCAGCTGTGTGTGTTAAGTTTACAGGCGGATGGATTGGAGGTAGAGCAAAGAGAAGAGTCAGGGCAGCCCCTGGATCTGGGGCCCGCGTCCTCAGATGGTGAGTAAGTGCCCGCACCCCACGGCAGAATCTGCCTGCAGTTTACTTGTGGGACTCTTCATAAAACCAACAGAATAAGCGAAGAGAAGGGAAGGCGCTGTAGGTGTGATAAGGACGGAGAAAAAGACAAGAAAGGGAAACCATGGCTGACTTACAATACAGCGGCTCGTTCTCTGGGCTTTATCAGTAAAGGAACCAAGGCATGGAGAAGTTAAGCCACTTGTCTAAGGTTGCAGTATGTGGTTAAACAGGATTTGAATCCAGAACCCATAGTCTTAACTACCTTTACTCTTAACCAGTTCCTGGGATGGGCATTGAGCTATTTCCAGTCACTGGCATATTTGTTCATTTTCCACTGTTACAAATTCTGTTGTTGGGACTATCTTTTCTCCATGTCTTTGCACCCATGAGTGACTGTTTCGCAAAGATAAATTCCAGGAAGCAATGTGGAATTAGAGCCCTTGTGTTTTGTGGCATGTGAGCTCCATGGCACAGACCGGTGCCTGCCCGTCCTCCTCTCCAGAACAGAACCAGGCCCTCCCCGCTCAGCAGACCTGGCTTTTGAAGCAGGCTGAGCTTCCTCAGGAGGTGAGGGGTGGGCAGGGGTAGCAGGGGGCTGATGGGCTTTTTATAAACCACTAGACAGACCCAGATCAATAATTCATGTTCCAAAAAAGCCCAGCGCATTATCTCACAGTCTGCCACAATTGGCAAGCAGAGGGTGGTCCTAAAAAATTCATCATCTGCTATTTTCTGCTCATCCGTGCGGCAGCTCTGCCAGTCCTCCAGGCTGCAGCGTCTCTGCTGAGACAGTCCAGGCCTCCTCCAGCCCCAGCGTGGAGGGCAGCCGTCCATCCTAGTTAGGTCTGAGCCGGAGGCCTGGCGCAGGGTGCACTGGGAGAGGGCCGGTCCTGCCTCTCCCCTGCAGGGCTGGGGGCGGGGCCGTGGCAGGAACGGTCCTTCTCCTCTACTGGTGTGCATTTGACCCCCTGGACTTGCTTGGAAGTGTTGCATGCCCAGGGGAACTTTTCCTGCGGCATCTTAGTCAGTGAGTGGCCCAAGCGGATGGTAGAGTTGTGCAGCATTCAGGGAAATCCTTGAGTTTGGATCAGCCTGGGAGACCAGTGGACCATGGCTGCTGTTTTTCCAACCTGGGCAACAAGAAAGGAGAAGCCTAGAAGGTGAGGTCCTGTTTCACTACAACCTTTGGTCAGGGAGACCAGGACACTGGGGACTCGGCCAGGTTTGCTGCTTTAATTTGACCCAGACCAACCTGGGGCTGGGCGGCTGAGCCCCAGGAGACATGCATGGTCCCGGCCTGCAGCACAGGTCTCTCTGCAACCCCCAGATTCTGGAGACACTGTCACCAGGCTCGCTCCCTCCAGCTCCAGAGTTACCTACCGGAGCTCCCGAGGTGCCTCATCGGCCGGCTGGTGACTGAGCTCACGCCCTGGGCCAGCTGCTCTGCACAGGACGCACGCATGTGTGGGCTCCAGGTGGCAGTGGACTTGTGCCCGAGGGCACGGGTACAGCCAGACTCCAGGCCCCAGAATGCCAGGCGCTGCTCTGCTGCTCATTCTCCTGAGGGCCCTTGCCAGGGGCAAATAAGGTGTCTTTGGGGGGCTCCTGTAGATGGTCAGAATTCACTTGTTCCCCCCGAAACTGGATGAACCATGGAGAAAAATGTTTCACCATGAATTCACCATGAATTCAAAAGGAATTCTGCCGTCTTCCAGTGTGAATAAATACTTCAGGGAGGATATGGGTGAGTGCTGAGCAGCTCCTGGCTGGACTCAAATCCTTCTTCTGCCACTGACTGTGTGGCCTTGGGAAAGTTACACTCCGTGCCTCCACTTGCTCATTATAAATAGAAGGTGACGGTGTGTCTTCCCGCTCTTCTCCGGGTGTACTGGACACGAGGCGTGTTGTGTGCGGTCATTTGCACTCACTCGGATGGCCGAAGCCGCCTCCTCCAGCGCCGCCCCCTGCACTGCTAGGTTTAAGGGTGAGTTTGCCATGTGCATCTCGTAGCCCCGAACAGTGGGGTCACCACAGTCCCCGCCCAGCCAGCATGGGTGGGGTGAGCTGGTCAGGCCTGGGCAGCGCTGCCAGGACCATGAACTTGGGTTTGTGTGCTCTCCCCACCCCCCGCCCCCGAGTCTGCCGCGACTGTTCCGCTGCTGTGGCACCGGCCCTGGGGAAGAGCTGTGCATCGTGGGTGGCAGAGTAGATGTGAAACCGTGAGTTCCAGCCCTCTCTGCCAGCCTAGATATTTCTCCATGACAAGTGACTTCTCGAAACTGAAGCAGGATTGAGCGAACAAAAAAATGAAAGGGACTTCACTCGAACATGTGGAAAGTTCAAGTATAGTTTGAGTTTCAAGTGCGGCGGATCCGGGAGGGTCACCTTTGGATGTGATCTGTCTTTGAATCTCCCCATCTGCTTTCCTCCAAGTCGGCTCTGTCCTTGGGCTGGCTCACCACATGGCTCTCTGGCATCGCCAGGCCTGTGCAGGGGCAGGGGTCGTCTCCTCGGGTGCCAAGGAGTGTCCCCAAAGTGAGTCTGAGCTTGATGTTCTCTGGAATGCCTGGTCCTCCGTGAGCTGCTCAGAGGGGTGAAAGCCAGTACTCGGCCGTCCTGGATCATTCCACACCCCTGCTGCCCCGTGCACCATGAGGACGGCGTGGGCCAGACGTGGGTCCCTGCAGGGAAACGGGAGCCGCCCCAGAGGTGCTGGCAGAGTGACTGGTGGGTGCAACACCCAGAAGATGCTCGTGCCTTGTGGCGTCTCTGCAGCAGCGGACACTCTCAGTGCTCAGTGTGATGCAGCGACAGACAGATGAGATCTCCGCTTCCGTGGAGCTTATGTTACAGTGCAGGAATTAACACACAAGATGTAGAAAGTGTGTAGTGCACACGAGAGTGAAAAGTGGTGAGGGTGGTTTGGGCAAGGAGAGGGGTGCAGAGAGGAAGAGTTGTGGCAGCATAGGGTGGCCTCGAGCCAGAAGCCAGGGCAGAGTGGCAGAGAAGGGTGAGCCAGGGCTCGGGAGGACAGAGGTCTGAGCAGGAGGTGGGGTCCGCTGGGCTGCGCAGGGAAGGGGAGTACTCCTCCAAGCAAGGTGGCCTGCAGTGGAGGACACTAGGCGGAGGAGGGCCGTGGCCCGATTTTGGTTCCCCTCAGGCTGCTCACTGGAGGCTGTGCTTATTAGGCGGTCCAGGCGCAGGCTGCTGGGGACTCCGACATGAGGAGAGGTGGGGTGCAGCGTGGGTTGCACGACTGAGCTCTGGCTGAGCTTCAGAGCGGCGAGGATGACTCTCTGACTCTGACCTTTGGCCTGGAACCCCAGCAAGGTGACCTTGCTACGCTTGCTTGCAAGTGGGGAAGCCTGGGCCTGAGGTGGTGTAGGTGACCTGGGAGGAGCAGAGCTGAGGGGAGCCGCAGCGTGGAGCCCCACGCTGCAGACCCGTTGATAGCCAGGGAGTGGACTCAAAACTTCAGGCTGAGCGCTCCTCTCCTCAGGGGCCAGTTGGCTGGCGGCCCAGGTTCCAGCACCGGCTCGGGTGACTTCCAGCTCCCAGCATTCCTGCTGCCTGCGCTCACTCGAAGGAGAAAACGTGTGTGAGCAGGTTATCTCGGGGGGAGATAGCCTTCTTCCGACCCACCCTGCTGTTCTACTTGCCAAGCACATTCCTGTTTTTTTTTTTTCTTTAAACCTCATTTCAGCAACACTTGGGGAATCACTCGACTTCTGAAAGGAAAGTATGATATCAGGGTTAGGTTTGGCTGCTTGGAAAGGAAGATAGACAGTAACGGTTGTTTATGCAAGATAGAGTGTTACTTCTTGCTCACATAAAATTATCTGGAGCTGGTTAGTTCAGGATTGTTACCATGACTTCAAGGTTATCAGGGACCCAAAACTCTCTCTGTCTGTGTCTGCTTTGTCATATTTGCTGTGTAGTTTTCATCTTCAAGGTCACCTTGTGCTTCAGAATGGCAGCTAGAGCTCCAGCCTTCACAGGCACATTCCAGACAACAGGAAAGAGGAAGCAGAAGAGCAAAAGGGGTGGCCCTTCAGATGAAGTAGGCACTCTTTGAGGACCTCGCCCCACAAGGCACGTGCAAGATGGACAGGAGTTATTTAGCCACGTGAGCTCAAGCAAGGAGCATGGGCACATGTGCATTTGGATTGCTTGGGGGGCTTATCCGTGCTTTGCTGAGTGTGGGATAGTGTGGTTCCCCCAAGACTAGGTGCTGATGTGGGGCCAACCCCACATCACTCAACACTGAGGTCATGATGAGAGCCAGTGGCTGCTGCGACCCAGAGACAGAGCCACCAGGCACGGGGCTACCCTGTGGACACCAGGGGGAGGCAGATGAGGATTCCAGGGCCTACCTCACTTCCCCTGCCACCAACCTGCAGGTGCCTCCCCTGGATAAAGCCAGGGGTGCAGGGCTGCCCTGGGAACAGAGGAGATCCTGTGGGCCAGACGGAGGGCTGCAGGCGCTGTCTCTAGCCAGGTGCACTGAAGAGTCAAAGCAGGACCTGGGAGGGAGAACAGGAAACACGCAAGCTACCTGGGGCCTCAGCCACTCCAGAGATGAGGAGCAAGGGGCCCCGCAAGGGGTGGCATAGTGTGTCTGTGTCACCACTGAGATCTGCAGGTGGAAAGTGGGGAAGGAGCCTCAAGGCAGGACAGCTGGTGCAAGAGCCCTGTGGCAGAGACAGGCCCAAGGAGGCCTGGTGGGGGCAGCAGGACCTGGGGAATAAAGGGCAGAGGGACAGGGCTGTGGGCAGAGAGGACGGGAGTTGCACAGATCCAGGTGAGCTGCAAGAAGACTTGGACTTCACACAAAGCACTTGGAAAGTACCTGAGCTGGCCAGGTACACGGGACTCACCCTGGCTGCTGGTGCAGAGGGGTGGCCTGGGGCCAAGAGCAGAAACAGGCAGAGCAGTATCAAGGGCGGTGGTCAGTGGCCCCGATTCTGTTATGAAGCTCTCACAGGCCAAAAGTGGAACAGGTGACACCGTGTGCAGAGACCGGATGGGAGGAGCGACAGGGCTTTGACCTGGGATGGACATGAAGCTGCCTTGCAGGCCGGTGGCTGGGAGCCCAGCCCCTTAAAAGCAGGACAATACCTGGAACCCTACCTTATTGAGTAATCACTAAGGGCCACAGTGTGGGGTCAGGAGCAGGGCCTCTGGGTGGGTTTCCTCAGGGAGGAAGAGACCAACAGCTGCTGAGTTGCCCCTGTCACCATGTGCCACCCCCACCCCCAGGCCCCTTGGCCTCCACTGGAACCACAGCATCTGTTTCCTCCCAGAAGCCTCTGCAGCCAGGGTCAACAGAGGGTGGCAGAGAAGAAAGTAACAGTGCTCTCCCCAGCCGAGCCCATTAGTGACATCTG
The DNA here is from genome assembly GCF_012274545.1 of Fukomys damarensis. Classification (NCBI taxonomy): domain Eukaryota; kingdom Metazoa; phylum Chordata; class Mammalia; order Rodentia; family Bathyergidae; genus Fukomys; species Fukomys damarensis. The sequence continues at coordinate 12,805,279 of NW_022900934.1, forward strand.
AGGCTGCCTCCCCCGCCTCTGCTAATTGGTCTTGGGTTGTGGACCAAATCTGAGCTTTGGTTTTCATAGCTGAAGCCAGCCATAGCATCTGACTTCATCGTGCAACAGCCGAGAGGGAACCTCATCTGGGAATGTGGCGTGGTGACTCTGGACCCTGACGGGCTCAGCAGCAGCAGCGAGTGTGGCATTAACCACAGGTCCCCTCTGCCCGGGTGTGGCCTCTGATGGCTGCCGTTTGTCCCCAAGCATTCCTCTTGGCCCTTGCTGGAGATGAAACTGTTCGGGGACAGTCCTGTCCCTTACAGTGGCCTTTAAATCGGTGGCAGGTGGCAGGAGGCCCACACACAGATCCCACTGCATTGTGAACATCCAGGGACATTTGAGGGGCTGCCCGGTGAGTTCCAGCCTGGCGAGCCACCCCAGAGCTCCCAAGATGGCGCAGGACACAGGCGCTTCCCCGCCCTGGGCAGAGCTCAGGCCTTTTGTGCTTCCCCGCCCAGCAAAGGCTCTGTTGGGCTTGGACCCAAACCTGCTGCCTCTCTCCCTCTGTGGTACCCACGTTGTCTGCCATGGTGGAACAGTCCCTTCCTAGCTGGATTCAGCTGGAGAAGAATCAGCCAGGGGCTGCAGACTCCTGGGCGCTGTGTGCTTCCACCTCAGCCCGCTGTTTGTCGGCCAGGAGCAGGTGGGCCTGGCTGGCCCTTCTCACTTGGGCCGTGCTCGGGCCCATCCACCTGCAGGCCCATCCACCTGCAGGCCCATCCGCAACACAGTTTTTAACATTTTTTAAGCAAAGCAAGAAAGGTGGATCGATGTAAAAATCTGATTAAAGAAAGAAGTTAGCAATTCATTCAAATTTTTAAATACTTTTGGGGAAGCAGGGTTCTACCAGGAAGGCTTCATGTGTAAAGTCTGTGTTAGACTAGATTTGGGAACTACAATCATTGAATCGTTTCAAAGCTAACGTGAATTAAGTGCTTTCTCTATGCCAAACATAAAATTTTAAACTTTACATATATTTTTCCCAATTAAAATTCAGAACAGGGGTTGGGCCGGGGATTTACCTCAGCGCTTCGGTGGCCTGCCTTGCAAGCGCAATGACCCGAGTTCAATCCCCGGTACCAAAAAAAATTCAGAACAGGGCTGGGGATTTCACTCAGTGGTTCTAGCGCCTGCCCCGCAAGCACAAGAGCCTGAGTTCAAACCCTGGTATCAAAAAATATAGTTCAGAACAAACCTGAAGAAGAGGTGCTCTTTTTCTCCCTGCCTTGCAGATGAGGAAACTGAGGTGCAAGGGGGTTAAATCACTTAAGATCTACAGGAAGCAGAAAGATCAGAATTCAAACTCCATCCTCTCACCTCTAGAACCCTTGCCATCCTGCTGGGTATGGTGACACAGTGCCCCAGAACTGTCCTAGAATTTCATAGTCAAATGACCTCATACCTAAAGTTACCTGTGTGCTGTTATAATGGGGAAATTGAGGCCTGAGGAAAGTAGGTGGCTCAAGCAGCCTGCACCTCATTCTTTGGTCTCCTGCTTTGGTGTTCTTTAGTACCAAAGTCCACAGGTGGTTCAGCCTAGAGCTGAAGTGTGCATGCGTGCGCGCACATGTGTGTGAAATACACACATCCATATTTCAGCAGCTGATCCCCTCAATGTACAAATCCAAGCAGGCAAAGAGAAGGTGGGTCTGAGCTGGAAGTGTCATGTCCCCTTTCCCCTAACCTGCCACTGCCAGGTGGCCTGAACATACTGCTCCTCCACCCAGGAAAAAAGAAAAGCACAGCTTGGGGCCCCTGAGCAGACCCAGGTCGGGGGTGGCCGGTAGAGTGTGTGCCTGCCCAGAGAGTGGCCTATGTGCTGGTCATCATAGAAACCCGAAGCATTGCCTTCTTCCCCTGCATCCCAGGCCCTGCCTCATACCAGATGGAGTCCTCAGGCAGGGCCAGGCACAAGGTCTTGCCTGCTCCTAGTTTCCTAGGAACACGTGGTCCTCTTTGCTCCATTTTAATAGAGCAATGGACTCAAGATGACTTCTGCCTCCTCCTCAACTCTGTAGACAGAGAAACAGTGCATGTGTGGCCCAGGAATGAGGGGCACCCAGCTTGAAGCTCATGGGCTGACAGGGTTTGTGGTGAGTGGGGAGCCCCAGGCCCCTCCAAGAGGTGGCTGCTTCCCAGCACCGGCTGATGATGCCAGGAGGGAACATGCACCCAGTGCAGGCAGATTTCTCAATTTTTTTTTTAAGAAGCTAGAAAGAATTTTTATGGAAAATCCAGAGCTATCTTCCCCTTAGGCCCAGCAGGAGCAGTGCTGGGGACCCATAATACTTTTAGGGGGGGGTCTATGAACATGTCTGGAATTCTTTTAAAATAAGTACAAAAAGAAAATTTAAGGTGGGAGGAAAGGTTTTGATATTAATATATTCATTTTTATACCAGCGTGGTCATGAAGTATAGCTTTTAATGCTTTTCAGAGGAAGGAGCTCATGAATGCAAAGATGCCAAGTGCCCTCCAAAGTCAGGACAGGGCACTAGAAAAATGTGCTACTTTTCAAAGCATAAGCAAGTAATTGCATTCCTCAACCCTGAGATTCCCTACTGTGAGAGCAGGGCCGCCTGCAGCCTTCAGATCGTGACCTCTCGTGTAGCCCTTCAAAGGCACCGTAATCTCCACAGAGGCCAGAGGCTGTGCTAGAACATTCTGTGCCAGGTTATCTGTCCCCAGATAAAAGCTGTAGGTGGGAAGCCACAAGCAGCGGGAGCCCTCGCCATTAGCCCCTTTGTAGTCGCTTCTCCTTGAGCCAAACAGCCCTACTTGAAGATTTTCAAATACTTCAAAGCAGAGAACGCCCTGGACTCTTCTCATCCACCCCTCACATGCACAAGGTACCATCGCAGTCTGTGAGTCTCCTGGGAACATTTTCTCTTCGTTCACTCATGTGAGTCAGGAAAAGCAGTACAAAGCAAGAGAGAGAGAGGATAGAGTGACTTTAATCAGCCCGACTCAGAGAGGAGCTGTTTACGGAGCCTTGGACAAAGCAGGAGATTGAGTCGGCTGGGGAGCAGCAGGTGCAAAGGTCCTGCTGCAGGGGTGTGCTTGGAGCATTCTAGGAGCAGGAGGGAGGAGAGTGTGACTGGCAGAAGCAGATGGGAGCAAGAAAGAGGGGTAGGGGCTGCATCAGGGAGGCAAGAGTTTCTGGATCCCTCAGGGCCTTCTAGGCCAAAGGGAGGACTTTGGCTTTTCTGCTGTGTAAGAAGGAGCCGGCTGGCTGGCAAGTGGAGACCACAGCAAGAAGGCGGAATGGAAACAGGACCACTTAGGAGTCAACTGCAGAGATCCAGGCAAGAGATGAGGGTTAAATAGATTCCTGTCGATACCCCAAGTTTACCGGCTCCAGTTCTATTTCTCCCCTTGTCCCAAACTGCCTCCCACTACTTCCCCAAGGAGGCCCTCCCACCGCAGACTATTCACCTACAATTTTAAGGAAAAATAGGAAGCCATCATCTCATTAGCTGTTGATCAAAAGCAGTGCCTCCTATGCCCAAGTGGGGGCCACAGGAGTCTGTCCCATGGGGCCACAGTGTGTACCCGATCCCAGCGGCACCAGTGCTGGGCCAGGAAGTGGACACGAACCACCTGAGCCCTGGGAAGGGTATGAAGTGGGTCACATCCTGAATCTTGAAAGTCACGGACACCTTCCAAGTCCCCATGGATAATGGTGCTTCTGACTCAGGCCACAGACGAGCAAACTGGGCCAGGTATAGCTCAGTGGTGAGGCTTAAGCCTCACCTAGTGTGAGGTCCTGTGTTCCATCCCAAGCAATGAAAAAAGGAGCTAATTAATTCAGCATTCCCTTGGACACTGGCAAGGCAGGAGACCCTCTTACATGGCAGGTCAACACTGATTTTCCTATTGACAGACTCGCTGTATCATGCATCCAAAAATATGCTAAGTCCGTAATCGCATGCAGGTACTTGGATAGAGAGGAAAGGTGGTTTTTGTTTGTTTGTTTGTTTGTTTCAAGTCACTTAAAAGTACCAAAGAATAAGATAGTTGCCACACTGAGAGGCCCCAAAAGCAGTCACGAACGGTGCGGGCAGCCGAGTGCCATGGTTTCTGCCCTGGAGTTTAAGTCCATGGATAGGGGTGAGGTAGGTGGGGTCCCCTGGTAGGCAGAGTCAGAGAGAGGTGTCAGGGAGACCTCACCCCCGGCCCAGGCTGGTGGGAAGGTTTGGTCACGGAAAGAAACCAGGCCTGTTTTTGTCTGCATGGCCCCAGATTTATGTTGGATAAAGTAAGTTTGGCTTGGCTGGCACGGCTTTGTTTGAAGTACTGAAAACTGGCCTTTCGATTTCTGCGTGGCTGTGTCTGCCAGGCCCTCCCTGCCATGAGAGCTGGTGTTTACATCAGGGCTGGAGCTGGCGGGGGCGTGATCACGTGTTTCTGTGTTACAGATGTGGCTTTACAGCGCCTGGTGGTTTTGCCCTTCTGATAAAGCAGGTCACTGTTTCCCAAGAGAGGCTCAGCACGCTGCCTGTGCACAGATGCTGCTGTCCCTCGGGACACTGTGGACCTGCGCTCCACGCGGGCTGACTCGGCCGAAAGCAGGAACACGCCTGCAGCGGACACACAGGGTGCTGCCGGCCAGGGCTCAGCAGTGAGGCCCCTCCCATGTGGGGAGGAAGTAGGACAAAGAGCTTTAAGACCTGGGTTTTGAGCCCATTAAAAACAAGAAATGCATGCCTGTCGCCTCGGCTACTCAGGAGGCTGAGGCAGGAAAATAGCCAGCCGGGGCAATTTAGCAAGACCTGGTCTCAGAATAAAAGAGACAGGATGTAGCTCAGTGGCAGAATGTTTGCCTGGCACATGTGAGGCCCTAGGTTCACTCTTCAGTGGCTAAAAAGAAGCAGCTCCAGAGCCTCTTTTCTTCCTGTCTGCACAGCATGCAGGTTACCTCCTCCCCAGCATTCTTCACCAGGTGGCACCGGCCTGCATTTCTGGAGAAGGCCTGGTGGGCAGGTGAGGGGCCAGCTTGTGTCCTTCCTACAATCCAGGGACGGTGCCATGCTGAGCGGCTATCAGCTGCACCTTTCTTTCCCTCATGGCTTGGGAACTAGAGGCAAGGAGTTGATTTTGCCTAGAGTGCCCAGGATTCGTGCATGCAAGAAATATTTATTGAGCACCTACTGTGTGCCTGGCATTGTTCCAGGCACTGGGGCTCACGAAGTAGAGCAGGGTCAGTAACCCTGGGCCTCAGAGCACTGATGTTCCAGGGCTGCAGGGACAAATCAAACAAGATAAATATAGGAATAAGTAAAAGTGTGTTGGGCAGTGAGTACAGAGTTGAAAATAAAAACAAGGAAGGGGTTAAGAAAGATTGAGGGTAGGGGAGTGAAATTTGGGACATGGTAGCCAAGGGAGGTGGCACAGGGAGGAGAGCCCATGAGTAAGGACAGGGTGGGGCAGGGCCAGCTTCGTGGCTGCAGGGGGACACTGCCGTGGGAGGAACAGCAAGTCACAGGCTCCGGGACAGAGAGGCCCCTGTGGCTGAGTGTGGGTGGGGGAGAGAGAGTCGCCTGCCCAGGGAGGAGCTGACAAGGTCTGATCTCGGATGTCCTTTTCCAAGAGGGACCCAGGCCCTACTGACAGGTTCCACATGGGAACTCAAGGAGTAGCCACAGTTACTGCTTAAGAAACCAGGGCCAGGGATTTAGCTCACTGGCACTGCACCTGCCTCGCAAGCGCAGGGTCCTGAGTTCAATCCCTGGTACTTAAAAAAACCCTAAGGACAGAGGAGGGTCTTCCAGAGGACAGGAAGGGATGGTCGTGAATTCCAGAGCTTGACTGGGTGGGCACCCAGGTGACCTGTGGACAGGCCTGGGTTGCCACTAGTGGTGTCTGCCAGAGTCTGGCTCCATCGCAGGCCACTTCACCATTCAGTGGGCCACCAGAGCTGTGTTGGCTCTGTTATATCAGTGTAATTTTATTTTTTGTTTAGTTTTTGTTTTTGTTTTGCGTTACTAGGGATCAAACTCAGGACCCTGCACTTGTGAGGCAGGCGGTGGCACCACTGAGCTAAATCCCCCGGCCCTAATTTCCTTTAAAAAAACAAAACCAAAACCAAAAAAAAAAGATTTCCGCTTCTTTAAAGGAGAAGGTAGGAGCCATAAATAGAAGGAAATTAAACCAAGCAATGACATCCAAGCAGATGCAGCCACTTACCTGGTGCTCAGGCTGCAGCTGGCCCTTTACCTGGATGGGAAAGGGAATCCTTTTCACACCACCGCCATCCCTGGTGTCTAGTGCTGGGACTGAGTGCCCAGCTGAAGACACCCCTGGGTCACCAAGGACTCCTGGACCTCAGTGAAGCCCAGCTGAGAGCACGGGGACTTCTCAAAGTTCCTTGGGTCATGGTCACTGCTTCTGCATGGTGAACCTGGACCATCTCATCCGCATGGAGCACAGTGCCTGCCTCCTCCTTGTTCTGAGTTCTCAGGCCATGCAGCGCAACCAGTCACTCAACAACCTGAGCTCCGTTCCCTCTTCTAGAAAATGGACCACAGAGCTGAGCGATACGAAACATTCAGCTAATGACGGCGAGACTGACGTGTGACACTGCCCTCCTCCCGGTCCCGGCTGCTTCGCTGTATGAGGAAGTTGTGGCACCAGCCCTCCGGGGCTTGGCAGGGACTGAGCGTGGTCCTGGTTGGTGTGAAACTGTAGGGCGTGCTGGGGAGTGTGGCAAACCCGAGAGCACGTGATCTGTTTACTGCAAAGGCCAACTTTTACAAGTCCCCTGTGTAGAACACTTAACACCCACTCGTGTATCTGTGGCCACGCCCAGCGTGGGCTCCTGCATTACATGGAAACCCAGTAGGGTGAGAGGCGTTTGTTTGGGAAGTCAGCAGGTATTTATTGATGGGTTGAGGGTGCAATAGTGAAGGAAGCGGCCCAGCTCCTGAGTTCTGGAGCTGTGCTAGGAGGGGCTGCACCTGGGACCTGAAACCCACGTGGCCCCTGAACCTCCTGGCCAAGGCCACCCGTGGATGCACTCGAGGGGACCGGCTTTGTGTCATGAACTGGGCAGGAATCCTCAGGTCTGTCATCAAGGCCACATGACCTCCTGAGAACTGTCTGGGGCCCAGCTGTGACTGGTAGACAACTGCAGGGTTCCTGCTGGATGGGAGGCCCCTTGAGTGGCCAGCACAGCCTACAAGGGAAGTACAGCAGGGCTTACCAGCCTTGGGCTGTCCTTCCGGTTCTGCTGAGGAGCATCTGCTGGTTAAGAGGGGCCGGCATGCACTTGTGCTGGAGGTGGTCGCAGAAGAGATTGGGCTGTGATAGACACGAACCAGTGGCCCTCCTCCTCTCGGAAGGTCAGCTGGCCCACTGTGGAGGGGACTTGGGCTTTTCGTGAATGATGAGTGCTACCAGCCAAAGCAAGTCTCAGGAAGAGGGCCGGACAGTGGCGAATGTAGAGGCCCCGGGCAGGGATGAGCATGGGGCAACGGGGAGACAGGAGGGCTGCGAAGGCCAACAGGTGAGCATGATGAAGTTGGGGGCGGGACAGGAAGTGGGGACACGGGGAGGGACTCTGGCCTCACTCTGAGTGAAGAGGAAGCTGCTGGATAGTTGTGCTCAAGGAGATATGAAGAGAGATGATCTGTTCGCCCCAGGGCAGCTCTGGCTGTTTCCTTCCCTGTGTAGCAGAGACTGGGTGAAAGAGCCCTATAAATCTCCCATTCTCTGCCCTGAGGGAGACTGAGGCGGGCTCCTTCGGTGTCTTGTTGCTAAGGAGTTGCTAGGTGATGGGGTCGCGCTGTGGCTGTCAGGCTGGTAGATCCTGCCTGGGTTTCCTGCAGTGGCCCAACAAATCACTGAGCCCTGGGTGGCTTCACAGAGAACTTCACCCCAGTGCTGGGGGCCAGAAGTCCAAAGTCAAGGTGCCAGTAGGGCTGTGCTTCCTCCCAGCGCCCCAGGGGAGGGTCCTCCCTGCATCGTCCAGCTGTCACAGCTCCTGGGTTTCTAGGCGCCTCACTCAGTCTCTGCCCCCGCCCCTTCACAGGCCTTGGCCTCCAGTCTGTGAGGACGTTTGGTATTTAGGGCCCAACCACATAACCAGATCAATCTCCTCGAAATCTGTAGCTTAACTGTATCTACAGAGCTTCTTTCTAAATAAGGTCGTGTTGACAGGTTCCGTGGTCATAGAGCTGCAAGGAAAAGGGGGAAACCCGGGCTGGCCCTGGAAGGGAGAGGGAAGATTTCTGTGCAACATTTCACTAGATTGCAGCGTTTGCACTCAGTCACACGTGCCTGTGCACCTCCTGCGCGGCACACACTGGCAGTGCCACCATGCAGCAGTCAGCAAAGCACCCGGGCTGTGCCCCCGTGGGCCCTGCCGCCTGCACACAGTGGGGCTCCTGCACCCCTTTATGTCCTTCCTTCTTAAGTGCCTCACCTACCTCCAGCTTCCCTGGGAAACAAGAACAGGCATGAAGGAAACAGCTACCTGGGGTATATAATTAGGTCGTAATAACCGGTGCGGCAGGGGAGGAGAGCCCAGAGGAGTGGGAGCCGGGGTGACCCCGGGGGGATTAGGCTTGGGTGAGGGGGTTCCGAGCGGGCCAAGGTGGTGGTGCGGCCGGTGCAGAACATTTCAGCTGAAAAGGACTGGGACAGCGCAGTCCCAGGTGACAGCCCTGACCAGATTCTTGAGAAAATTCCAAACAAAACAAAGTGTAATCTTCCCTCCCATTACAAGGTGGTTGCTTTCCAAAACTACCGGTGTATATTAAAGCCCTGAAAAAAAGAGACGTGCTGTTTATATTGTAAAACAGCTTGATTCCAGGCTCAGGTCATTTGGAAACAGGTTTTTACCTACACCGGCAGGAATGTCGAGAGGAATGGGCACCCCCATCACCCCCGGCTAGGGGTCCTGATAAGCCTGCCGAGGGCACGGTGAGAATCGAGGGCCCGCCTCACCTGCCCGTGTCCTTGCAGGCTCCATGCAGGTGATGAACAAGACGCGGCGCATCATGGAGCAGGGCGGGGCCCACTTCGTCAACGCCTTCGTGACCACGCCCATGTGCTGCCCCTCGCGCTCCTCCATCCTGACGGGCAAGTACGTCCACAACCACAACACGTACACCAACAACGAGAACTGCTCCTCGCCCTCCTGGCAGGCGCAGCACGAGAGCCGCACCTTCGCCGTGTACCTCAACAGCACCGGCTACAGGACAGGTGAGTGTCCGGGAGGGGCAGACGACCTCTCCGAGCTCCCCGAGCAGCTCAGGCCGTCCCCAGTATGATCCTGGATCACGCACAGAACAGCTTTCCTTTCAGAGTTGGATCGTCCTCTTTTCTTGTGCTGCTGGGGATCGAACTTGGAGCCTCACACACTGAGCAGGCGCAGTACTGCTGAGCTGTGCCCCAGCCCTTTTTGTTTCTATGTGTAGAGATCAGGAGAATACAGATTTGTCTGCGGTAGGGATACAAAGTGAGCTTTTCAAAGAAGCTTGCCTTCCGAAAAAGAGGAGTCTATTTAAACACAGATGAGGTTATAGGGAGACCGCAGAGTAGCCGCTCATGGGTTTGTGTCTTCTGCTAACTTACTGGCCCTGGGGAGCTGTTTCACTGGCTCAGACTGGGGCCCTGTCCTAGGCGATGGCGTGCAAGCCCCACCGTGGCAGTGCCGCTCCTTGTCCGTGCCAACCTTAATGCAGTGCTGCCAGGCTTCCTGTTTGTCACCCTGCAGGGGCACTGGGGCGTGTTCCCGTGGTTCCTCTGCTGGGTGGGCTGCTGAGCTAGACGTGCACTTACAGCAGAGTCTCTTTACTCCAATACCATTGCATAGTCCTCCAACTCAATTAATTCAAATTGCTTTAATTTTAAAAAAAAATCGTCCCCACCTTGGGCCGAGCTGAGGCGCCTATGAAACCAGATACTGAGGCTCAAGTGTAACCACCTGAGACGCTACATCCACGTAACAAGGTGTTGCTGGGGTGGGAGGAGCCGCCTCCTTCCGCTGAGCCTGCTGCCCTCGAGGTCCCGTCAGACTCCCATCGTGGGCGGTGAGGCCCTCGGGAAGGGAGCGGGCGGGCTGGTATAATCGCCTCCAAAGTGGGCCTGGCGCCCTGCGCAGGTGCCTGCGGTCCGACCGCCATGCACAACAAGGTGTGTCGACAGGTGGCTGGGAGGGCCTGGGCCTCGCCGGTGGACGCAGGTCAGGCGGGGACACAGCGGAGGCGCGAGCCCTTCCTGACGAAGGCATGTGCTACTCAGGTCCTGAATGACCTCTGTGTGCCGGAGTTGTTGACCTTCATGTTGTGTTTACATTTAAAATCCTAGCTGAAATATCCCGAGTTTTTTTAAATGTTGGCAAAGCTCAAGTTTTTTAAAATTCATGCTGTGGGACAAAGAAAATATGCCTGGGGCAGGAGAGGCTCTCACGCACCTCCTTTACCTCCTGGAAGGGCCCTAAAATGTGAGCCCGTCCCAGCCCCTCCAGGACTGGTGGCCAGGGCGGCCACACCCTTGGAGCAGTTTGGCCAGGGCTGTGAAGGAGGAGCCCAAGGCGAGATGAGCACAGAGACCAGGATGCCAGGGTGTGGAGGGGGCATGGGAATGTGCACATTTTGTGACATTTGGGGGGCGCTGCCTGGGGTCCTAGTGTTTCACAGTCACACAGGTGAGACAGAAATAAAGGAAGGACCTCAAGAATAAAATTGGTTTCCCAGACTTTATCCTTGAATTGACACAAATCACCAAAAAGCTTCTGGGCGAACTGCTTTTGCCCAGCTGTGCTTAATAATTTTCCCCTCAGTGAAGCCAGAACAGTATCGGACGTAAATAGCCATCCATACCGAACATTTATGCTTTCTATCAAATTGTCATTGAGAATTTTATTCATTGTACTTAGAACATCTCTCTGTTCAAGGGGCATTCTAGAATTTTTAGAACTCAGGAGCCTAGAAACATCCATGTGCCCTGATGAACTGATGTGCTTGCTCGTGGTTATTAAGTAACAAGAATTATAAACCTTTTATGCTTTCCCTCTTTACCCTGGCAGCTAGGAAGCTCCAATTTGAGTTTCATGTTAAGTCTCTATTTAAAGTGAAAATATTTTAATTGCATGACAGTGTCTATACTGATCAGTGTTGACTGAGGAAATGACATGAAAAACTATTATGAATTTAGAATCTCTTAGATTGATTTGGTACAACCCATATTAGGTTTTATAATGAATTTTCAATCCCCCAAGGACAGAAAGTCATTTGTTCTTGCAGTCTTAAGCTGTGTTAGACCCTATATCAGCAATAGCAAACCTTTTAGAGCTTTCAGTGATGACGAACAGTCTGCTTTTTCACATACACCAGAAGTATGCCTGTAACCATTGTGGGCCTCTATTGAAGTTGATCACACAGGATTTAAATTTGGCTGTGTGAGACTCAAGATATCTGCTCTTTGTTCCTCTCAATTAAAATTCCATGCTACCTTGGGGGCCCAGCCTCATGAATTGGTCCAAGACTCAGACTCTATTTCTCTGTACTTCCCATTGGTGAGAAACAAGTCACACGGCCACATGTGGCTGCAAAGAATCCTGGGAAATGTGGCCATTACCCTGGTGGTCATTTTCCCAGCTGACATGATTTTACTTTGAGAGCAGAAGAAAATGGACACTGAGGGAAAATTAAAGTCCCAGCCACAGTAATTGATGTCAGCCACCTGTACTTTTTCCCACTCTGTATACAGGTGGTTGCCTGAACTGAGGGAGACTGGTACCAGAAAGGTGTCGCTTACACTGACCATTGATTCAACAAATAACGCCTTTCAAAATGTATCAGTTAGCCATTTTGTCTTGAAAAGTGAAACTACAACATTTTGAAAATCGCTTTACATTAGGTCCCACAATACTTAACTTGGGTTGGGTTCTAATTGCAGCTAAGGGTTGATTGTGGAGGGAGGTGAGTTGACGGTGTGTCAGCTGGGAGGGGTGTAATCTGTCCAATACATTCAGGTGACAGCGCACTGGTAATGGTGGGTTACCCTTGCTTTCACTGCCATCGTCGCTATAAACCTGTGGCATCCTTGCCAAAGTATTTGATGAATTGATCATTCTTCTTTCCTGGCCCATCTGTGCTTCTTGACATCCGAACCTCCCCCGTGAGGCACTTGTTACCTTCTGCATCCCTTTCAATAGCCTCTCTTCACTTATCTCTGACACCGGATTATTATTTGCCAGAGGATTTGCATGTGTTTTGAGGTGTCCTCCAGCATCTCTTTAATTAATTTCACAAAACCCTGCAACTTTTGAGGAGATTAGCAGTTTCATTTTTGCAGTCATCTTGCTTTGCGAAACCCATGTTTGCAATAGAGATTGACAAAGGATGAAGGGAGAGGCACCGAGTGTAAGCAGGATAAACAGCAATTTGTTAATGGATATTTCTGGGTCTGGCTTCCTGTAACTTTGAGGACCCTTGGGGGGATAAATGACATCCTCGGGTTTTATAAAACTCACTTAGCCACCCTTGGCACATTTCAGCAGCTGGTGAGCCCACTGCTGCCCTGACTGCGCTGCGTGGACCCACAGTCGGAGTTGTGCAGGGCTCAGAAGGAGACCGACTGCTCCCTGCTCTTGCCAGGGCCTTAACTGAGCTCGAGCCTGGGCTGTGCCACTTTCTGGCTGTGAGGGCTTAGCTGGCTTCACGTCTCCATCTTGGTCACCCCCATCACAGATAAGGTCTCTTAGCTCATAGGGTTGTGCAAAGATTAAATGTGTCCCAGCGGTGACTGGCACGATGATGGTGATTCCCACAGGTATCACTGCACCAAGCAGACAGCCTTGGGCCAGGGTTCTGGTGACCACACAGAGTTGCACACGTGGAGCCGAGTGTGGCAGCTCCTGCTGCCCCCTCAGTGGTCGGTGAGGTGCAGATGGAACCGACAGTGGGTGTCGCCTCTGACCCACTCCACCCCATCCCACCTCACCGGGCGTGGGTGAGGAGGTGGGGACTGGAAGTCACACACCCAGTCACACACACAGGGTGGCCCAGGCTCTGTACCTGAGGCTCTGAGGAAGGGACATTCAGATTCTGATGGCACAGGAGTCAGGGCACTTTCCAGCTGTGCCTACTGCCCCTGAGGATGTGTCATGCTGGTGGCCCGTGGACCATGTGACAGAAACCCTGGCTGTAACTGGTTTTGACAAGCTATAGCAGTTTTTGATCCCTAAGCATTAAAGGTACAGGCAAGCTTTAGGCAGAGTCACACACCCCTTGGTTTAAGAGTATGATAGTTTCGCCACAAAACTGGAGGCCTCAGCTATGAACACCCTCGGGAAGATAAATGTCCAGGGGTAGCACAAGTTCCCAAGGCAATGCCGGCACTTCTTGTCCCATGCCTCCTCGTTCGTGTTCAGCAAGAGCAAGAGAGTGTCTGTCCCCAGAATGTGAATGTTGTCCTCCCTCCAGTCCACTCCAGCCACAGAGGCTCCTGCTTGTCACCGCATACCGCCTGTGCCGTGCGGCACCCCCACCTGGGGGCCGTCACGCTTACTCTCCCTCCTCTGGATCCTGCCTGTGTCATGTGCAAAGCCTGCTCATGCCCTGTCCTCGGGTCCGTGTGCCAGCCAGTGTCACCTCAGGGGAGCCTTCCTTGACCACCCCAGTGGCCTCTCTACCTCCTCATTCGCCTTCTTGTCCTGCAGAGCCCTTGATGCTGCCCAACACACACTTGCATGTTTATTGTCCGCCTCCCACGCTGAGTTACCGCTCCCCACCCTCATGCTTGCTCCCTCTGGCATCCTTGGCCCTTTCCACCAGCAGCTGTGCCTTCCACCCACGTACTCGTGACTGGCTCCCTTCTAAACTGCCAGCTCCAGGGACGGATGGACTTCTGTCCCCTCCAGTGTCCCTGAGCCGAGGACAGTGCCTGCCCCATAGCGGGGCTCAGTGAGTCTTTGTGGGGAGAGGGGAGGAGCGCTCACTGTCCTCCGGCCCGCAGCCCCTGCTGTCTCCTCTACCCCTTCTCCTCGCCAGCCCTCCCACCATCTGGGCCTTTCTTCCTCTGCTCTCTTCTTGGCCCTTCTGTGCGCACAGAGAAGAGAGGACTGAGTATTCCCCTCTGGGCCCCAGTGCAGCTGTCCCTCCCTTCACAAAGGCAGCCTTCTCTTTGCTTGCTCTTTCCCCTGCTCTTGCACCCTGCACGCTTCCTCTCCCCTCGAGTGCTCACACGTGTGTACCCACATACACACACTTGCACACACAGCCCCTTCTTCCGCAGTCCAGCTGCCCCGCGTCCGCTCCCATCCCGGCCGGCCCGTGGGTGTGTGGCAGCCCTTCTGCCCCAGAGTATGCGCCCCTCCCGCAGTCTTCTGGGTCACACAGCCACTAGAAGGGCCCCGGCTGGCCCAGGCATCCTCAGGAGACTTGGAGCTGAATTTCCTAAAATGCTAGGGGTTACTCTTTTACTCCAAGACCCACGTTTCCAAGCAAGGGAAATATTCGTGCAGGACTCAAGGAATCAGGCTCTTCCTAATGCACTCATGACCTTGGGGCCCAGAACCCACTCTGAGCCTCAGAGTGCTCTGTGCGGCAGTGTTGTGACACGCATGTGGGCCTTACCCAGTGTCCACACCCAAAGGGAAAGCTCCCCAGCCGGAAGCAGCTGTGGCCACTGGCGAGAAGACCCAGGTAGGTGCCTCAGCTCCCTGCATGATGGTGCGAGACCTCTCTCTCTCTCCAGCCAACCCCTCTCCATCCAGGCCCTTGTGTTTTGATTTCCTGAGGCTGCAGTGAAAAAGTACCATAAGCTGGGTGGCTTATAGCAATCACACTTATTCTGTCCCAGTTCTAGAAGCCAGAAATCAGAGGTCCTTAGGGCCACACTGTCTCTGAGGGCGTCAGGGGAAAACCTGTCCCTTGCCTCTTCCAGGTTCGGCTGGAGTAGGTGCCCATGGCCTGCCACGTGTCTGTTCTCTACCTGCCTTCACGTGGCCGTCTCTCTGTGTCCGGGACCGTGTTTCCCCTCATAAGGAAGTGTGATCTCTGACTGACGGCAGAGACCCCCATTCAGCTAAGGCCACTTCTTGGGCTCCTGCTGTGTCTTGGATGGATGTGACTGGACATGGCTCATTCCGGCACAGCAGGGTTCTTTCATGGGGTCTCACCTCAGTGAGGCTGTGGAGCCTTGGTGTCGAACAAGGACTGTATCCCTGCAGGCCAACCGGAACTCGGCCACCCAGCCATCCGGGCTGTGTCCTCAGTGCAAGCAGCACGGCTGCCCCACCAGTCGGCTACACAAAGATTCTCCCCTTCCCAGCCCTTGTCTCCCTTTGGGAGTCCAGGAGACTGCCTCAGTGGTGAAAACTAAAGTGAGGGACAGGCCAGCTGTAGTGAGGGACCTGCGAATCCTTAGAAGACGCCCACTGGGACTCCCAGAACATTCTAGAAGGAGTTAGGCTAGAGCCACACAGCCCAGCACATTTGCCAGGAACCATGGGGAGCCATTTAGTTTGTTGGTTTTTTGGGGGTTTTTTTTTTTTGGTACCGGGGATTGAACTCGGGTCCTTGAGCTTGCAAGGCAGGCCACCGAACCGCTGAGCTACATCCCCGGCCCAGGGGAGCCATTTAAATTAATTAAATCACATTAAAATTTCAGTTTCTAGGGCACACAAGCCATGTTTCAAACGTTCAGCCAATGCGTGGGCTCCTCGGTGGGTGATGCAGTGAGGTCTGTGGCAGAACATGAGGACAGAGCCTAATTCAGGCAAAACCATTTTTGGAAAGGATGCAGCCACGTGAACCGTGGAGTATAAGTGGCAGTGTGGGGAAATGATAGCTACTAGTGCCGAAGGCGTCACAAACCTTGGTCAGACCCGGGAGGTAGATCTGCCCCCTGTGGCCCTAGCACCTCCATCTGTCCCCCTCCCCAGCTTCAGAGTCTCTCCTGTGTCACACTGGGGTCCCGGGGAGAAGGTGCCGGGGGTTTCTGCAAAGGTGGGGAGACAGCACCCCTAGTGCCTGTCCTTGCTGGAGTGGAGGGGCCACTCGCTGTCAGCCTTTCCAGCCTGGGGATGCTGAGCTCAGATGGGAATGGGATCCGGGCAGGTGACACGGAGCAGAGATAAGCTAGGTCCGTAGGTTTTAGGTTACAATTAACTCTGCTTTTTAGAAATAAATGAATGACTAAAAAACCAGCCAGGCCCTCCTCAGGTCACTGGGTTGCAAGCTTTGTCCTGACTGGTGGCTCTCAAGGGAGCATAGTGCCCACTATGGGTTAAAAATCTCTGAAAGCATTGCTGGTGGGGACACAGGCTCAGGGTGCAGCTGGCTTCCTGGGGACAGGGACCAGGACTCATGGCCTCCTGTGCCCTGAGAGCCCACTCGGGCCCTGAGATGCCTTGTCTCCCACATGGCTTCTGGGTTTCATACCAGTTCATTCGCGTGAGTGAGTTACATGTATTGAAACCTGAGCCCTGAACCCAAGCCTGTTTTGTGTATAAATACTTCTTAGCATAGTTTTAATACGCCCTGAGTTTCTCGGGAATGTATATGACAAGGGGACGTAAGGAATATTATAACTGAATGCAAAACTTTTCCAAGAGTTATTCCTGATTTTTGAAAATCCCGTCCCTGATGGCAGTGACACCCGAAGGATTTGAATTGCGAATATCACAGGCCCACCAGCCACATTTCTAACCACCGCCCTGGCGGGGAAGCTGTGTCTAGGTGCAGTCGGCCGCCTGCTCCATCGTGTCTCCTTGATGGATGTGCTCGAAAAATTTCATATTGAAGTCTCCTTTAATGTAAATTGCTTTCCTTTTCTTTTTCTCATATATTGCAGTTAGAGTTATATTGACTTTTTTTTTTTTAATGATCTGCCTAGATAGCTTTTGTTACCTATAAATTTCCCTTCGGGAAAACAGAGGAGGCTTACAAAATGTCGCAGAAGTGGGACATCGGCCTAATGGCATTGAGAACAGCTTTTTGAAGGATCAGGTTGGTGGCAGAGTCCTCCAAGGTGATAGTTAAATATCCACCCGTTGGCAGGCTCCTCCGGCCTTGCTCCACGGGTCTCGTGAGGCTTTCGTCTCCCTCCTCCATCCCAACCTTCTGGACAGAGCTACACTTAAAAGGAAGATTTTAAGATACATCTTATCCCGAGGGCAACTCTGCAGGTGACAGAACTATCACTGGGGCTGAGGGAGCCCTCCCTACCTAGCTCTTTGAGTTCACAGGAAGTGTCTCTGTCTTCCTCACCTGGAGCCGCCCGACCCTCTCAGGGTGTGCTGGCTGAGGCCAGCCTCTGTTAGCAACACAGGCAGCTGCCCTCCACGCCACTTTCACTGATGCTCACCTGGCCTTGCTGCAGCTAGGCCCTGGGGCCTCAGGTCCTCTGCACCCAGCCTCGTTCACAGGGACCATCCTACCCGGGCCAGGCAAGTGGGTGGCAGGAGCTCAGAAAGGGGCGTGACAAGGGACGGCCTCAGCCCTTGCCCTGGTTATCTGCCTGTCTCTGCTTCTCCCCAGCAACTAACTGTTCTTCCTCCCCACTGAGTACCCAGATGGTGCTTTGAAAAATGGCTCCTGACTGTGTCACTCCCTGCTTTAAACCCTCCAGTGGCTGCCCGCTGCTTTTCAGATAAACCCACAGCTCCTTGCCTCTCACCTCTCTGTCTGCAGCTCCTACTGCTCTCTATCTTGCCAGTAGCATTCAGGCTGCCTGGCCTGTACACTGTTCCTCAAACACTGTAAGACCCTTCCTGTCCCAGGACCTTTGCTTTTGCTGCCGTCTACCTCAGCGTGCGCACTGTTCCTCGTCACCATCTACCTTCCCTCGAGGGCTTCCCTGGTCCATCCCCTCTTCCTTGACCTCGCTGCGCCCATCACCACTGCCCCTCCACCTGCCCTCACTCTCAGCTACAACACCCTGCTTTGACTCCTCGGGAATGATCACCCTCTTGAAATTATCTTAGGTGTTTGTGTGGTTAGTTCTTCTTTGTTTTCTTTCTTCTGGGCATAAAAACTCAAAGGTCTGAATGGATGACTCTTAATGCCTGAGCCCTGAGGTGGGCAGAAAGTAGGGACAAACTGGACTTTGGATTTTTTCTGTCTCTCTTGTCTTGCACTGAAAAACATAATTGAAATCAGTTCAGGCACACTTTGCTGACTTCCTCTCAGATGCTGTCTCAAGAACCCTGGCTTTCAGCTTCTTGGATTTCCTTCGTTTGGGGTTGGCACTATTGGTACGAAGGCTCCCTGCTTGGGGTGAAGGTGCCCCCCCACCGTGCCATCTCATCAGCTTAATAACCCAGCTGAGAGGGAGGCCTCTTTCCCATGGCTGCAGCAAAAGTCTGAGGGGAGGCTCTCATTGGCACAGTCATTGTCATATGTCTCTCCTTCAGCCAATCACTGCAGCAAGGGAGACTAGGATTACCTGATTGGCTAGTCCCAGATGGTGCTTCTAGCCAGGAAACAACCATGCCAGACAGGTAAGGCTGAGAAAGGAAAAATCAGTTCCTTCTTTTTAACTACAGAAGGCACAGTCACAGAAAGAGAAGAGCCCAGCCCCGTTGCAGAAAGACAAAGAGGCTGAGGCAGGAAGATTCCAAGTTAGAGCTCAGCCTAGTCACCTTAATAATTTAGCAAGGCCCTGTCTCAAAATTTAAAAATGAAAAAAAAAGGGGGGGCTGAGGCTATAGCTCAAAGCAAAGGCAAAAATTCATTTCACAATATTGAGAGAGACAGACTGGAGAATGGGGTGCTGGGTAGCAAAATGAAGCTGATGTCTGCTATTGAAACCTAGATTCACCTCCCAGGGGCCAGGTAGGAGGATGTTCCTCCCAAGAATCCCCCACCTCTGCCTCCTGCAGGCAGGAGCCGGTCCCCTCTGCTCCAGCTGCTTTCTCACAGTCCTCAATTCGGCAAGACCCCATCCCTGGCATCCAGAACTTTTGTAGTATTGATTTATCACTGTACACTTCAGTTCACATCTGGTGTCTTTTCAAAAGCAGCTCACGTCCTAACCTTGGGAGCAGCCCAAAGTAAAAGGATCTGGCTGCAGACTCTCCAATGTACACCAGGCTGAGCTGTGGGGCTCTCGGCCGATTTAATGCATTTCTCCCAGCTCTGCCTCCTCAGCCAATTTGTCTGCCAAAAAAAAACAAAGATTTCAGGCCTGTGGCATCTCGCATCTAATATTTATAGTGCTCTTGAGTTTGCAGAAGGGCTGCTTTCTCACTCTCCACTGTTCCTCAGAAACCTCAGCTCCCTCAGCTCAACGGGATTGATCTCTGCTGCCCAGACCTCCAGGAGCCCCCAGGAAACCCAGAGGGTGACTGTCACCCAGTTCAGGGCCCTTCTCTCGGTGGCAGGGTGAGAGCAAAACATCCTGGGCCAGCTCATCCGAAGCTGACAGCCTGGGTCTACCCTTCAACCTCAGATATGTTCGATTTCACCGTAAGGTGCTTCTTGAAACCTGAAAATTGTACCAAAAACCCAGATTCAAAGCGTCCCTTTAAAAGCAAACAAAAAGATATGATGATGATGGCCCTGCAAGTACTGACAGTAATCCTAGCGGTAGGGATTGGTACGCTGCAGCCCTCAGGAGTTGGCCTTTGTTAGAAACAGTTTCATGGGAGCACAACCACACCCATTCGTTTCAGTATTGTCTGTGGCCACTGTCACCCTCAGTGAAGGCTGAACATATTTACAGTCTAGCCCACTGCAGAAATTTCTCGACCCCTACATGACACCAGCCGGGGCCTCTTGCTTGTCACAGCTGTCCCCAGGATTTGTTAGCATGTGGGTAGAGCCACTGTCCCATGTGGCTCCCACCTGTTCACACCCACGCAGCAAGAAGTACAGTGGACCCTCGAGATACAACCAGCCTGACATACGAACAACTTGGATGACTGGAATTTTAGTTTTAACTTATGACCAAAGTCTTGAGTTGTGACCTGAATGCCGGCCACGTGTGCTTCCAGATGGTCTCAGATACAGATTTAACCCTTAAGAGTTCTGGAAGGAACACGACACCATCCTTTGCCATGTGGGGTACTGAGAAACTAGTCTTGAGTTGTGACCTGAATGCCGGCCACGTGTGCTTCCAGATGGTCTCAGATACAGATTTAACCCTTAAGAGTTCTGGAAGGAACACGACACCATCCTTTGCCATGTGGGGTTAACTGAGAAACCCTGGGCCAGTGTCTCTCTAAGGACGCGGAGCTCTGCCTGTGTACAGGAGGGAGACTTTGAAGGCTGTGGAGAGGAGCCTAAGCGTTCACTGACCAACTTGAGTTACAACCAGCCCTCCAGAACGAACTGAGTTCATAAGTCAAGGGTCCACTGTAGAAGACATGGGGGTGCGCCCACCTCCTACAGGGGCTTTCCCAGAAGCCCCCCACTCCAGCTCATGGACGAGCACATACAGAATTA
The DNA here is from genome assembly GCF_012274545.1 of Fukomys damarensis. Taxonomy (NCBI): domain Eukaryota; kingdom Metazoa; phylum Chordata; class Mammalia; order Rodentia; family Bathyergidae; genus Fukomys; species Fukomys damarensis. The sequence continues at coordinate 12,825,718 of NW_022900934.1, forward strand.
CAGAAGAAGCCAATCGTATCAAAATGCAGTCACCAAAATATTTTACAGGCAGTACCGTGTGTGAGGCTTTCCACACAGGATGACGCCCTGCAGTGGTTATGTCCCAGGTAAGTGCTAACTTCCCTAATGGGGAAGTAGTGCTGTGCTAAGTGACATTTCAGGATGTCTGTGGTGACTAGAAAGTGATAGAAAAATATTCGCAATTTTCCCTGGCAGAATCACAGGTTGTGCTATTAATGCCTGGTTGCCATCGCCCACTACTGAAAGGGATGCCGGTTAGAGGTTCGTGGAAATAAGCAGTGTACTTTTCCTACCTGAGTTCAGGGACTGCCTGAATTGTCTCCATCATCCTTAGGTGCTCTGATTCACCTCCACGACACCGATGCCCTCGAAATGCCCTCAGTTCCCAAAGCCTGCCTCCACCCTCACCTTTCCCCTGAATCTGCTCACCTGTCTGCAGCTGCCCACCTCATGATCGCCTGGACATCTAAGGAGCAACCCTGTACCATCCCACTTCCTGGGGGTAGCCTGCCAGACCCCACAGAATCAAGTAGAGACAGCAGCGGAAACGCACCCCACTGCACGCCGGGACGGAGTCCACAGGCCTCCCCCAGCCTGGGCATCCTGCTTCAGCCCCTGGCCCCTCATCCCACGAGTGGGTATTGAGGGCTTTCTGCCCCCAGGCTGAGTTCCAGATAAGGGCTCACAGGAGGAGCAGGGCACAGAGAGCCCCCCATCCTGCCTGCCCTGGAGGGCTGAACCCCAAGCAGATGATAAAAACCTGAAGACAAGTTTGTTTAGCAACAAAATCGGGGAATAGGATGCAACCAGAAACAGCATCAGCCAAGCACCTGGCAGAGGTGCGGAAGTCATCATGCAAGGATCTGAGGAAGATGATCCCTTCCAGGAGGGGCAGAAAAGGGCCTAGGCCCAAGCACAGAAATGAGCTGGGAGGACATCAGGAGGCCACTAGGGCAGGGCACAATGGGCTCAGGGGGACGAGGGGTGCGAAGCTCAGGCAGGGTACAGAGGGCACTTGCATGGAGCCTTGAGGGCCTGAAAGGACTCTGGTTTTGTCTGGAGTGTGATGGGCAGCCATTGAAGGGTCTGGAGCCGCAGGCAGCTTGATTGGGTTTCCCATGTCACAGGATTCTCTGGTCATTGGAAAGGAGCTAGGAGGGCCAGGCAGGGGACCTGGTGGCCGGGACCAGGCTGGTGAGAGCAGGTAGAGGTGGGGAGAGGTCAGGCCTGGACCCATGCAGAGGCAGAGCTGGTCTGATGCGGCATTGGCCTGAACGTGAGCGGAGGAGCTGGAGACTGGCCGGCGTGGCCGGCGCTAGACTTCCTGACTGCAGGCTGCCGGGTGGGAGTGGGCTAGGGACACAGCGGGGGCCCCTGTGAAACACCTGTGTGACGCCAAGTGGACGGGCTGGGCGGCAAATGGTAACCTGCGGCGGCCCAGGTGACACATAAAGCCCAAATTGTGTGAAGAGGACGGCACAGCTGGAGGCCTGGGCTGCCCCTTCTGTTTCCCCCAGACCCTTGCGTGTGGAACAGCGGGGTTTGTTCCAGGCAGGATAGACTTTCCGGAGTGTCCACTTCGTCGTCCTTGGCCAACAGTCTGTCGTCACCATTTCAGCTCTAGCCTCACTGCTAATAGATGGCTTGTCACACTCGGCTGCTGTCTAACGCAGCCTAAACCGAGCCCCGGGGCCTCTTGCTTGTCCAAGACTGAGTCACATCTGGATTTTAACAAGTGCATTGAGCTGTCCAGAGCCCCGGGTTCTCAGCCCCTCCCTGAGCAGGACACACGGCTGTCCCAGGAGAGTCCGAAGGTCCTTGCCCTGCATTCTGACCCAGCCGGCCTGGTCGGGTTTCACGGATGAGGTCACTGAGGTTGACAGGAGCGTTGTACCCCTGGGAGGCAGGTCTGGAGCACTGTCCTCTGGCTGCAGACCAAGCCTGTCACAGCCCCCACAGCCCTTCAGCGCTGCCTCGCGCCCATGCTTGGGGTCGGGTCCCTGTGCTTTTTGGGGCATCTGTGTACTGGGAGACTTTTTGCAGCAGCTCCCTCCCCCAACCTGTTATTTTGTTTTCTTTTTTGGGTTGGGGGTTTTCTTTGCAGCAGTGGGGATCATACCCAGTAACACTTTACCTCCCTGGCCCTTTTCATTTTGAGACAGGGTCTTTTCGAGTTATCAGTGTTGGCCTCAAACTCGCAATCCTCCTGTCTCAGCCTCCCAAGTAGCTGGGATTACAGGTGTGGGCTACCGCACCTGGCACCCAAGCCCCTGGTTATGACCGCCAAACCGGTCTTGAGGCTTTGTGCGGTGGCCCGGCTCACACCCTCACATTCCACACGCAGCCCGCTCCGTCTGCACAGCCCCACTCTCCCCTACCTGATGTGAGGCCTCTTGCACCCCTGCAGGTGGAAGATGTCAGAAGTCGCACTGTTTCCCTGCACCTGCCCTGTGGGGAGGGGAGGACTCAGCTGCTCCCCCAGGTCCACTGGCCCCGCCATCCTCCAGCTCTGCTCCCCCGTGCCCACTCCTGACAGGCTCTGGGCTGGGACTGCAGCACCCAGACAAGGCCTGAACCTGTGCCCCTGACACCTCAGGTGAAGGTAGCAGATAGACAAGAAAACAGCCATAGGTAATTGCCAAGGGTGCCGTGTTGTACGCTGACTTCGGGAGGAAGGGGCACTCGAGGACAGCTTCACATCAGAGCTGACATCTGACCTCAGATGTCCCAGTGAGAGGACAGAGGGAGCCCAGGGCAGAGGAAAGAACAGGTGACACATAAGAACTAGGGTGCCCAGGGGCAGCCTAGAGCTGGGCTCAGGAGCAGCGGACCTGGGGCGGTCTTGAACCCAAGCCAAGCTCCAGTGCCCAGAGGGAAATGGCACACTGGGTCTTGGCTTCCAGTGGGTCCTGGCTGTGGGAGAAGTGTTCATGATGGGAGGGCAGAGTCAGGCGGAGGCCACGGAGCAAGGGGGTGCCCAGGAAAGGAAATGAGGGTGCAGGGCAAGGTGGGCTCTGTCTGCCTGATCTCCTACCCAGGGCCACAGCTCGCTTGTTTGATCTCAGCCCTGGGGCTCAGGGACAGAAACAGGGTCTGGAGGTCCAGGTGTGGCCTGGGTGTCAGGTCTCAAGAGGGCAGAATCCTATGGCCAAGCTCACTGCCCCTGGGGGAGCAGACGGGGTGGGGACTGCAGTGACAGTTGGGACTGTGTGTGAGGGAGGCACCAGGGACAGGAGCTGTAGGTCTTCCAGGGTTACCTGAAAGAGAAAGGAAAAAAGAGTGTGTGTGTGTGTGTGTGTGTGTGTGGTTTATAAATATGGAGGAAAATCACCACATCAGATAACTATTTAGTGAGATGTCAAATACTTGTAGCATGACACAGCCCTGAGTCAGCTCTGGAATATGTCAGCCTTGCAGTTGTTTATTGATTATGTTTAACGTCTGATGTGGGTGATGCTGCGTCAGTTCATGCACTGGCCACAGGCCATCGTCACTGACTGTTGAAACACAGAAGTCGAGGACGTGACTCGCATAGAGTCCACGGCTAGGTCGCAAGCACGGGCTACAGAGAGAACACACAGCCACTCTCGCCGCCTGTTACCCAGGAAGGGAGGTGCACAGCGTCCCTGAGCTGGCTGATCTGCTCCCCGGACCTGACCAAGCATCCCAACCATTCCGCTCTGTTCCCCTCTCCCTCTCCCCTCACTGAGCTCCCGCACCGGGCTCAGCGCCCGCCTGCTAATCTCTGTCCCTGGTCCCTGCGAGACAGAGCTTTCACAGACCACAAATGCGATTGAGTCAGATTCGGAGCTGGGAGAGCTGGGAGAAATAACAGAAGGCCTGAGGCTCCCATCAGACTCGGCGGCTCCCAGCAGCACTGAGCTCTGCGAGTGGAGAGGGAAGCAGCCATCGTGCGCCCTGCTGGGCGGGGCTGCGGGCGGACTTGGGGTTCGTGGGCTCCAGGCGGGAGCGGGGAGCATGGATTCTGATGTGCAGTTACAGGTAGACAGTGGGCCGTTCATATGTGCAGGTTCCGTACCCAAGGATTCAGGTGAGGATCAGAATTCTCAAAAAGTGTACTGAACGTGTACCAGGTATTTTTCTTCTCATGACTCCCTGAACATTACAGCACAACACTTACTTACGGGGCAAAGTGTGCAGGAGGTGCCTGGGTTCTATGCAAACACCGTGCCATTTTAGGTAAGAAAGTTGAACATCCTGGGACCTGTCACCTTGGATACCAAGGGACAGCTGTCTTTGTGGTCACTGTCACCCCCATCTTAGGGTGAGAGAGGGACACATGGCTGTCAGCGCTGTGAGAAATCCAGAGCTCCCTCCCGGGAAGGAGCTGGGGGCTGTTGTGTTTTTGTCAGCGCCCGTGCTGTAGGACACCATCTTCCTGTTCGTCACGACCACTTCTCCCCATGTCACTTGAGTTCCCTTCCCCAGCCTCCTGGCTGCAGTGCACCGGCACAGGGACATCGCAGGCCCACTCCCGTCTCTCCTGTGACTCCGGCTCTCGGCTGGGTCGGCATCTCTGTGGCCAGCTCTCTCCTCAGCGGCCACTTCCGTGACGTGTCCGGTGGCTGTGTCCCGAGACAGCACGGCAGCCCAGCCCGCCCTGCTGTGTGTGATGAGCCGAATAGCACAGGCGAGGACCTGTCACTGCCCGGCTGTGCAGGAAGGGACCGGACGTCTCCAGCACGCGTTCACTCACTGAGGAGCCAGCAGCCACCTTGGCCTTGGTGTGATTCTTCCAGTTAACACAGTGACCGATTGTGTGTCGGAGGGACTGTGTCCCGTACCGAATGCCGGACACTAGAGGTTGTGCCATCAGAGCCCTGCGGAGCGAGAGCGTCCTGCTCTTCGGTGCTCCTGATGTCATTGTCTCGTTACCACCCTCATCCTCATGCTTGTCATTTTTCCCTTTACATGATGAGCTCCATCCACAGGCCCACCCAGGTCAGCATCTGCTTCTGCATAACTGGCCTTGCCTCTTCCAGCTTGCCACCATCCTCATTTAAATCCATGGGATCTGTAACCCTGCTACCAGAGGCTGAGGCAGGAGGATCTCAAATTCTAGGCCAGCCTAAGCAATTTAGTAAAACAATGTCTCAAACAAGCAATACTTAAAAGGGCTGGGAAGGGGCTGGGGATGTAGCTCAACGGCCCCACACCTGCCAGGTAAGCACAAGGTCCTGAGTTTGGTTCCTGGTACCCAAAATAAATAAATAAACAAACGGAAAGAGCTGGGGGTGTTCCATAGTATAGCACTTGCCTAGCACATGCAAGGCCCTGGGTTCAGTCCCCGGTACTGTAAAAGATCCATGGGGATGCCTCGCCTCACTCGGGGAATTTCACTCTGCACTAAGCTTTGGCCATTTTTCTGCACCATACATTTCAGATTTGAGCCACCAGGTCTGTGCTGTAGTGTCTCGGCCTGCCACTGCCGTGAGCGCAGCCACTGGTGACACGTAAATGAGGGCGCAGCTGGGTCCCAGTGAAATTCACTGTAGAAACAGGTGGGCCCCGGCTGTGCACTGAGCATCTTGCACCTTTTAATCGGGGTGAAGAATTCAGGCTGAACTGAGCAAGGGGGTGGAGGGCGCGGTTCATCAGTTTACGTAACTCGTCTTCAGTGCTGCTGACACCTGGGGCTGGGCGAGTCTCTGTTGTGGGCTCACCTGTCCACAGTAGGTGTTTACCCGCATCCCAGCCCCTGCTGCTCACTAGGTGCCGGGGCACCTCCTTGCCCACTTGTGATGACTGGAACTATCTCCTGCCCAAAGTTCCCCTTGATTGAAAACCACTAATATAACAAAATGCTACCATTAGAGGTGGCTTCTGGTTCATGTGGAGGTCTAGGAACTCAAACCAGCACCTGTGTCTCCCCGTCTCCGGCTCCACCTTCCACCTCCCCGCTCTGCTGTTTCTGTGTTGCCTCATGCTCAAGCCACCTCTCCCTCTTGGTGACAGGATGGCTGCTAGCACCTTCCAGCTTCTCTCCCACTAGCCTCAAGCTGCAAGAAATAACAGCTTCTCTTCGCCAGTGGCTCCCTTACAATCCTCAGGCTGACACTCTGCAGCTTGAGTCATATTCCTGTGCCCGAGCCGGGTACGGTGGTAAGATAAGACGAAGGTGGTACTCTGAGGAGTCAGTAAAGGGTTATGTGGCTGTGCCTGGAGTCCGGTATCAAGGTCAGCTTCTCCGTACTTCAGGAACAAGGTAGTTGTACCTACTGACCATGGTCAGATCAGGGCCAGCGAGCCAGACAGAAGTCTCTACTGTAGTGTAAACCTTTCTGTCTGGGCCTGATCCACGGGGATGGCCCATGCCTGACCTTTGCAGGATCCAGCCCTGCTTCTTCAGGCCAGTGGCACCCAGGAGTTGGTCCTCAGCCTCTCCTGGCCTGGCCTTCATAACCCGCACCTGCTGCTGAGCTGTCCTGCCCCAGCACAAAGACCCACTTTCTCCTCTCCTCGCAGCATCCTGGCCAGCCCAGCTCAGTGCACCCAAGTTCCGGCTCCAGCTGTGACTCAGGCTGCGCTTTTAATCTCGGCTTTAATTCCTGCTCATTCTCTTGGCTGTGGCCCCCAGCCCCGGGCCCATGCTAATTTGCTTCTCCCACCTCTACTGGTGCCGGAATAACCATTTTAAAAGCTGCCTTGGGGAAATCTAATCAAATGAGAGCAAAATCTAATTTGGCACTAAAAGCCTCTGACTGAAGCCCTGTTTTCTGGGGCCTTGTGGAGCCTGAACAATAAACTCTTTCTGGATTTTGTAAGGGTTGGGTGTTGCAGAGGAGAGAGTGATGGTGAAAAGTGGGGACTAGGAGAGAGCTAGGGACGCTGACTCCGTGGTGCTGGACAGCCATCGGCCGGGTGGCCTCCAGCGGAGCAGGGAGTTCGTTGGCATTCCCACCCGCAGAGCCACCAGAAGACCTGGGCCCAGAGCATCAGGCGCAAACCAGTGGGGTCACAAGCAGGGACCTGGGCAAGAACCCCAGACCTTTCCTCCGGTTTGTTTTTCTGCAGGGGGAGGGTGTGAAATCCTAGGCTGCTGAAATGATCTGTGGTCCTGGGTCCCTTTCAGAAGTTGTCACAGGCTGTGGGCATTTTTCCAGGAAAACGCACATAAAATACAAAGCCTGCCACCGACCCGGGAATGCTCCTGTCCTGTTTGCTGTAGTATCTCCTCATTGTGGCCTCCAGGACCCGGTGTGATCTGGGCCCTCTTCCCAGTGAGGTCACCTCCTGCCTCCCTCTCTGTCCTCAGGTTCCACAAATACCCCACACTTGTTCCTGCCTCAGGACCTTTGCCTGTCGCAGTTCTCCATGCCCAGAGCAGTTTCCCTTCTGGTCTTGTCCTGTGGCTTCCTTCTCATCGCTCCTTAAGCCTCTCCCGAGCACTGGCCTGGTGCTTCCCCTCCAGGTGCCACTCCGCCCAAATGTTCTCCTTTATGCTCTGCACCCTTGCTAGCGACAAGCTTGTCCCCTTCGTTCCGCACCCTGTGACAGCCTTTGCAGACGACAGGTGTTTAATACTGCAGTCAGTAGCTGTGTCACTGACTCGAGAAACGTGTGCCAGGTCGATCGGTCACCCTGTGACCCTCACAGAGGGTGCACGTGAACCCAGGCTCCATGGTAGAGCCCTCTGCACACTCGGGCTGTGTGGGGTGTGCGCCACCTGCCCTTGCTAAAATCGTCACTAAGCACAGAGCAGGGCAGTGGCCATCAGAGGGCCATGTGAAACCGAACGTGCCCTCGTCGGTCAGGTCACCCCAAACTCACCCATTTCGTCAGCTGCCATTGTGATTTTGGCAACTCCTGGATCCACTGATTCTGCTAGTTACTTTCTTGCTTAGCTCTTTTGACTTCAGATGTTTCAAAAGAAAACTTCTTCTCACCCAAGTTGTTTGCCAGGAACAGAAAGTGCTGGGGCTTTCTGAGGGAGGGGTATTAAAAGTTCACCCTCAGAGCCGGGGATTTAGCTCAGTGGTTCCGCTGCCTGCCTTGTAAGCGCAAGGACCGGAGTTCCATCCCCGGTACCAAAAAAAAAAAAAAAAGTTCACCCTCTTCCTCACTGGACCAACAGAAAAATAAAACTGAGGACACCATTGCCCATGGTGGTGAATCCGAAGAAGGCAAGGCAGGAGACCGGCTTCCCCTGAGGCCCTGAGTATCCTGTCCAGATCCCAGGGTTAGGTCTGGGGGAGCCACCCATGCCCCTCGCAAGCCTCCTGGGCCAGCATTTCCTGTGGGCAGCTGCTTCCGGAAAGGAGACACGAGGGACAGTGGAGTTCTGCAGCTCTTGTGCCCCTCTAAGCCAGACCATTGACCCTGCCCAGGGTCAGCAGGCCTCGCCACAATGAACTCAGCCCCATGCCTTCTCATGTGAAGGTGTTCTGGAACACAGCCACCCCGTTTGTGTCTTCTGCTCTCCCAGCTGAGGAGGGGTGGTGAGCAGTTGCTGCAGAGGCGTCCGGGGCTGCCCGCTGCCCCTGTGTGTCACTGTCCCAGGGCGGAGCAGGGCAGGGTGGAGAGCTGCGCAGGGGAGGTGGCGGCAGGGTGGAAAGCAGGTCATGGGGCTTATTAGATCTCAGTGCCTCAGCCAGACTCCATCTCTAGGGGCCTCTTTGGCCCTGGAGATGTAGCTCTACACTGAGTGGCGCCAGAGGGCTGAGTGATGGATGGTGTTTTTAAATAAGATCAGGGTTTTCAGCCTCAGCACCATTAATGCCTTGTTCTGGTCGTCCTGGCAGTGAAGGGTCAGCAGCCTCCCGGCCTCCAGACATGGCCCGCTGTCTCCAGGGACGGGGGCTGGGTGCAGAGGCAGGCTGGCCGCCGCCTCCTGCCGGATCCCAGTCACTTCCTCCTGACACCCAGCCAGGGACACTCGGGCCTGTTTAATGAGGCACCTGCCACCTAATTACATCTCACTCTTTAAATACTGGAAGCGACTCAGGACTCAGACAGTGCTGCCATCCCCGCCGCCTCCTCCCAGGATGGTGCCAGGTTCTCTGGGTTATTTTCGCTCTGCCCTCCCACGCGGGGGAGGCTCCTTCTCCCGGAGGCTGTCGGGAATCCTCCCTTCCTATTTTTGCCTTCCCCTCGCCCGGATCCTCCCCAGAGGTGTTTCCTCAGCGCCTCCCTACACCCAGGGGGCACGCAGGCGCACTTTGTGGTCTCCGGAGCTGTCCTCCCTCCTGGGCAGTGGCAGCCTCCGTCCGGCTCTCTGTGTGTGCTCCAGGGTCTCCCCTCCGTCAGTGGGCCTCCCCGCCTGTCTGTCTCTGTCTTGGGTTCTGCATTGAGACCCACAGAGCGCTCCCTGGTCTCGGAGTACAGTGCAGAGCTCAGAAGACTTCCGGGCCTCCCTGCAGCCACCCCAGTACTCATTGTCTTGTGCTCTCTACGATTTTGTTTGGAGTGTCTCGGGGACCCAGTGTCCCCATCTGGAGAGAACGGGCTGGGATAGGGCCTCTGCCTCTGCCAGAAACCCCACAAATGTTCCCATTTCTTAAAAATGGCTTTGTAGGTTACAGTAAAAATGAAATAGAAAAGGATTATTAAACTGGGTGTAATGCCACACACCTGTAATTCCAGCACTCTGGGAAGCTAAGGCAGGAGGAGGTTGAGCCCAACCTAGGCTACCTAGCAACTTAGGGAGACACTGCCTCTGAATACAAAAGGTGGGGTAGAGTGCCCTGAGTTTGATCCCCATTCTGGGAGGGAGGGGAAGGGATATCACTAAGATCTGTTTCCTGTCTATTTCCTCATTCCACAAAGAGATTTTGTTTTGTTTTGTTTTGTTTTGTTTGCTTTTTGAGACAGGATCTTGCTGTGTAGCCCAGGCTGGCCTCAAACTCATGGTAATCCTTCAGCCTCAGATGCTGGGATTACAGGCATGTGCCACCACGCCTGGCTTTCCCAAAGAGATTTTACTACCTGAAAGTAGGGGACTTTTTTTTAAGTAAATTTAATTGGTGATGGGATTGGTATTTAGCTTGGTGCCACACCTGCCTTGAAAGCTCAAGGTCCTGAGTCTGATCCAACACCCCCCAAAAACATTTTTTTAATTGGTGGTGTAGAGTATGGGTGTGGAAAAGTGCTCCACCCCAAGATGTCCAGGCCAGTGAGATTTCACCAACAGAACCACTGGTATCCCAGCAAGAAAGAGAACGGGGCCATCCCCCAAGAAGCCCCCTACCCCCTGAATTGCCCTCCTCTAGAATCCAGGGATAAGCACTGTCTTCATGTCCAACCCGTAGGTTCTTCTTGCCTGGTGTTTGTTCGTGTGTTTGTACCAGGGATCGAACTTGGGACCTTGCGCTTGCAAGGCAGGTGGTGGCACCACTGAGCTAAACCCCCGGCCCCCTCTTGCCTATTTTTTAATGTCTTGTAAATGGGCTCGCGCCACGTGTGCCGTGTCTCTGGTGTATATCTCAATGCACCTGTGCTCCCGGTGTAGCACTAGGTCTTTCTCGTGTCTTTATAGTTTTCCATTTATTAGTGCAGGACTTTCATTTTCCCACCCTCCCGTGCATGTACATTTTGGCTCTGGTTCTGCGTTGTTATGAATGGGCTGCGGTGAGCCTGTTCCATGTGTGAACTTTGGTGAACACACAGATGATGCTTTTCAGACAGCTGGGTCAGAGGCTCCGTGTTCGTTTAGCAGACCCTGCCAAAGAGCAGCCCACTGTGCTGCGCCGTTTGGCACATCCCCCAGCAGCATGCGAGAGGTCCGGCTGCTCCCTGCCACCACACAACACTAACTGTTGTCAGTTTTAGGTTAGCCATCTGGTCACCGTAGTAGGTACAATTCAAAATGTCCATACACTTGAACAGAGAACAGTTATACTCTTATTTTTCATAAATCCACAGCGGAAACTTAAGTTTTTGCTTTCAGTATGAACATGGGCCATAAACGAGTGTATCTGCAGAGTCCGTAACTTGCCACCCATAGAAATCGTCATCGCAGCTGTTCGAGACATCACAAAACCCAGGGTTTTCACTCAAGCCGAGCATGGTGCTGCACACCTGTAGTACCAGCACTGTGGGAGGCTGAGGCAGGAGGATCACAAGTTCGAACCCAGTTTGCTACCTTAGTGAGACCCTGTCTCAAAAAGGGTGGGGTGTAGCTCAAGGCAGAGGCCCTGGACTCACTTGCCACTAGCACCAAAACAAACAGTGTGAAGGGTCTCTGGGCTCTGCCGGTACCACAGCAGCCGTGGCGGAAGCTGTGCTGCTCCCTGGCCTGGGCACAGGGCGTTTACGCCAAGAGAAACCGTGCTGTGTGCCTTCTCACGTGGCCTTCTGCCCCTCGCCCTCCAGCTTTCTTCGGGAAGTACCTCAACGAGTACAACGGCTCCTACGTGCCGCCCGGCTGGAAGGAGTGGGTCGGACTCCTTAAAAACTCCCGCTTTTACAACTACACGCTGTGTCGGAACGGGGTGAAGGAGAAGCACGGCTTTGACTACTCCAAGGTAAGTTGTGCGCGTCCCCGGCCTGACACCCGCCCCGTCTCTGCCCAGGCTCCGTCTCTCGGCGGCTGTCTGAACCGTTCTCCCGGCGGCTGGCATTGTAGAGCAGTCGGCACAGGGTTCCCGCTGCTTGGCGGCTCTTGAGATCGGCTGTGTTCTCGAGTGCCGTGTAGTCCTGCTCAGCGGGACGGGTGTGAGATTCGCCCACACAGCAGCACAGACCTCCAGTGTGTCCCGTCCCTCTCTGTCACGGTCCGACGCGGGGTTTATCTATCTCTCCATCCCTCCGACAACCAAGGACGTTTTGGTTGTTCCCAGATTGACTCCATCCGGAGTTCCTCCTTGTACACAGCTTGTGGTGCACATCTGACCTCCCCGACATAACTCATGGGGACGCACTGTTCATTCAGTGGCTCAGCCAGTTTGCACTTCCGGGCCAAACATCCCGAGGTCCCGTTGCTCAGACCTCTCCTCTGTGGTGTTGCCTTCATCAGAGTCACCCGGCTGAGGGGCACTGGAGCTGCTGCCTTATGGTGTCATCACCATGGGGTCTGAGGGCCAGGTGTGTTAATACCTGGAGCGGGGGTGGAAGCTCTCTGCATGTGACAAATACACGACAGAGAGTAGCTTAGCCCAGGGCAGGAACAGATCCGATAAATGTTGTGGGCTTTACAAGTCAGGCAGTCTCTGCCTAACCCTGGCCTGTGGAAGCAGCCGGGACAGTATGGACGCCACAGGATGGCTGCTGCCTGAGTCAGCTCTGTCCCTGACAGCTCCTGAGATCTCCAGCTTCACAGAGTAAAAGCGGGTTTGGCTCATGTTTTCCGAGGTTTCAGGCCGTGGTTGTTTGGGCTTCAGAGGACATCATGGCGGGAGGCCTCTTCGCCTCAAAGCAAAACAGAGGGGTCCAGGGTCCCAGTACCCCCTCAAGGACAAGTCCCCAGTGACCTGACTTCCTTCCTCTGGGTCCCACCTCAAAGATCTCAGCACCTCCCGACAGTGCCACAAGCTGGGGACTGAGCCTTCAACACAAGGGCCTTCGGGGGACATCGCATGTCCAGCTCCAGCAGCTGTGTGCCAGTGACGCTGTTTACAGAAACAAGCAGTGGGCTTGATTTGGCCCGGGGTGAAGTCTGCTGAACCCTGGCTTAGATGATGATGTGGAAGAGGGGCGGGGCGCGACTGGCATTCACATTTCCTGTTTCCAGAATGTGTGCGTTATATGTGGAAACGGTCCACTCCGGCCCCCGCATCCTCAGAGTCTGCGCTGGTATCCGCACAGCTGGTACAGTCTTCGTCCTACGATGAGATCCATCCTGCCCCCCGCCCACCCCCAGCTTCCAGATTTACAAATACTGGCGCCTCATTCAGACCTTTCTAAGCTGCTGAATGAGTCAGGCACGCCGAGCCAGGCCTGCAGTCTCTGCAGTGCCTGTGTCCTTCTGCCACCTCCTTCAGGGACTGTGCAGCCCAGGTCAGCACCCAAGGTCGGCAGCCCCAGCGCTGACACGCTGTGCGTCACAGTGGCACGTGGGTACATCGCTCGCTCGAGAGCCGCACTTGGCTCTGGGCATGAACGCTACCCTACCTCAGTGTGCACTCCGGTTCGTTGAGCCCCTCCTAGGTGCTGGGCACTGTGCTGAGGGTTTTATGTGAATATTTCCAATCTTCACAGCAGCGTACATGGTGAGTGGACTGATCAGGCGTATAACTCACTCAGCCCCACCCACAAGTGCCTGCCGCCCAGGGATAACAAAAACAGACTTACTCACTGTCCTTCCGGGGCTCGAGATCTGGCCCCGAAAGGTGTGCTCTAAACTGTGAAGTGATGCTCACATGTCTTAACACCAGAGCCCCTCAGCACAGTGTACACACGCGTGTGTGCACGCACACACACACCAGCTGTCTCCGTTGTCAGCCGCGAGTGAACCATGTCAACCGCACCAGCCCTGCCAGTTACTGTGCCTTCTCACAGGCTTCGCTGGTGCTCTCCTGCCCCGTCGTTATCCACGGCTCACTGCCCTCGTTACGGGGTTATTCTTTCTTGACTCAGACTGGCTTCTTTCAATTCCTGTTTGTAAACAGGAGTTGAACTCAAAATGGTTTGATTGGAGAGAAAACCTATTAGTCCAGCAAGAATGGCATCAGGCATGGTTGGACCCATGGGATCAAACAAACTCTTCAGAAGTCACTTCTCTCCTCTCTGCTCAGTGTTCTTGGTCTCTCACCTCATTTACAGACACACTTTCCCTCCCCTCCTGGTAGCAGTATGGCCACCCTTATGTCCTCTCATTTCCTGCTGGGCTGCAAGTGTGGGAGTCTTTCCCAGGGTCCCCAGCAAGTCACGTTGCTTCTCATTGGCTCTGAAGCATCACGTGTCTGTCCCTGAGCCAATCAGCATGTGTGCTCCTGAGCCCTCCCCAGGAACACAGGCTGAGAATAGAGGCCCAAATAAAACGGAGTTGCCACTTGCTCAGCAGCCAAAGAGCCCCTCCCCTTCCCTTTCTGGAGGCACAGCACATTCTGGGGCCCTCTTGCTTTTGACAGCAGTTGGGGCTGATATCTTCCTGTGTGTGCCTCAGTCAGTCCAGACCCCAGGGACAGAGACCGTGTCTCCTGTGCAGCACCCACCTCCCGCCCCCTGGGCCTCATTCTGCACATAATCAGCTTCCATTACTTCCTCAGCAATTAATTGCAAAGTGCTGGTGAGGGAATTGAGCAACCCGGCTGGACTCCTTGGGAACAGAAATTACAGTCTCCCAGGGCTGAACACACTGTCTGCCTTCTCCCAGCCTCTGTGCAGGCAAAGTCTCTAAATACCCTGCAAACCGCTCCCTCCTCGCAGTTCCTCCTCACACTGCGCTCGGCTCAGAGCAGCCTGGGAATCAACTTACCCAGGGTTCTCTGGGACCTGTGGGGATAGAACATCTGCTTTTTTGCCTGCTTCCTGCCACACATCATGCCCTGCAGATGAGAAGAGTCCCTGAGGTGGGGTGCCGTGATTCCTGGGCTCCCAGTTTCCAGGGGCCTGCAAACAGAAGCAGGGTGACGGGGACAACAAGGGGACTTTGGGACCAGAACTGGCTCAGGTCTAGGGTTCGGATCCTGAGAGCAGCATGGCAGACGGGGGCACAGCAGTGGGCTGGAGGCTGGGGGTCCAGGCTCAGGGCCTGTGCTTGCTGCCTCGGTCTGTCTGTGTGGCCACCACAGAACACCTGAGTCTGGGTACTTGATAAGGAAAATAGATTTGCATGGCTCGCGATTCTGTCTGGATGGTCCAGGTAGCATGACACTGGCTGATACGGTGGGGCCCTGGTGGCCTCACAGCAGGGAGGAGAAACTGGCAAGTGTGGAAGGGTCAGGTGCACGAGGTTACAGAGGCAAGCGTGCAAGCCCAGAAAGCCAAACTTGCTTCATTAAAACCTACTCTTGAAGGCACCAGCCCAGTCCCAGGAGACCTGACTCGCTCCAGAGACCGGCATTAATACCTCCCAGCCACACACCCCAGCCCAAGAATGGTTTTTATGTTTTCAACTAGTTTGTTAAAAACTAAAGTAAAAAAGTCAAGAGTAATTTTAACGCGGTAAATACAAACTGTGGAATGTTACTCTGTTTTTAAAAAGAGGCTACTCCTGCTGGGCATGGTGGTGCATGCCTGTGATCCCAGCATTTGGGAGGCTGAGGCAGAAGGATCACAGTGAGTTTGAGACCAGCCTGGGCTACATTAGTGAATTCAAGACCAGCCTGGACACATAACGAGAC
>NW_022900934.1:12841296-12852171 GCF_012274545.1 Fukomys damarensis
CCCCCCCCACAAAAGAAAAGAGATCAGTGCTGACACAGGCAGAAACACCAATGGGTACTGAGGGCATTGTGCTAAGGGGAATAATGTACTAAAGGCACAGAAAGACAGATTCCTCTAACCTCTGCTCTTTGTGGTGTTTTTGAGACAGTTTCCCATGTGGTTCAGGCTGGCCTTGAACTCTGTGTAGCCTTGGCTGGCCTCAAACTTGCTGAGATCCTCCTGCCTCACCCTCCCAAGTACTAGGATTACAGGTGTGCACCACCACACCCAGCTCCCCCTTAACTAGAGAATCTAAAGTCATGACATACACAGAAGCAGAAAGAACGGTGGTTGCTAGAGAGCAGAGGGGTCGGGGAGTTGCTAGTTAACAGGTGTAAAGTTCCAGTTATGCAATGAGTAGGCTCCAGAGATCTGCTGAACCACGCTGCACTTAGAGTAACAGCCCTGCGCTCTGCACTTAGAATTGTGTTCAGAGAGTTGACCTCCTGTTTTCTCTTTAACCACATTAAATTTCCTAAAGGAATAATTTTCATGACACGTGAAAACACATGAAACAAGAACGGGCTCATCGGGGTAAAGCTCTCCAGAGGCACAGACACGACTGTGCACTTCTGTGCCTCAGTCCTTCGGCTGCACTCACAGGAAGGCGTCCTGATGCATGCTCGGAACTACCGTTACCTACCACATATGGTCTCTCGCTGGTAATTTTGTTTGGGGGGAATAAAAAGATGGACCACACCCCCGCCAAATGCAAAGGACGTGCGCTAGCTGGGGGTGCATTGCTCAATCCGTGACGGGTACAGCGCCTGCGTCTGGAAGCTCCGCGCCCAGCAGCCGAGTTATGGGTGAAAAACTGTGTGCCTCTTCCCGTGATGGGTTTTTGGGTGCCAGGCTTTAGTGAGTGCTGGACTCTCCAGGCCGTCTGAAGACAGGAGAGCTCATCAGCCCACTGGCTGGGTGCAGAGTCTGAGCATCTAGCAGTGTCAGGCCCAAGACACCTCGCTAGTAGGCGGTGAAGATGGGCTTGAACCCGGATGGTCCGACTCTGGGCCCATCGGGATATCTCTGCTCCTGGAAGGATGCGAAACTCTTGGTAAACGAACTTCTGGGGAAGCCCAGGGTCGAGGGATCAGCACTGCGATTTGCAAAGGAAATTCGAGAACTCTGCTGCCTGGAAGCCGGTGGCTCAGGAAAGCAGGCCCTTTGTGTAGGCTGAAGAGAGCAGCTCAAGCAGAGGCCGCCACCCCCCACACACCTCGCACCAGGGCTGGGCAGCTGGGGAGATGCCCTGTGGGATTTGAGTGAATTCGTCTCAGCTGGGTACAAACAAGACAGAAACTCAAGGCTTCTGCGGGCAAGCAGGACCCCTGGGCGGCACCAGCAGGGCCCTGCCGCGGCTCACCTGTGCCTTCCTGTCCTTCTGGTCACTTTCCCAGCAGCCACAGCGATCCCGAGGGAGCCAGAACCCCTGAACAGGAGAAAGCACCACGGGGACAGGACCCACCCTGCCCAGGCACCAAGCTAAGTGGGACATCAGCTGTCTCTTTAGCAAATAAAAGAGGAGACCACGGAGCTCGGCCCAGAGCGCTGAGCCTTCAGGGGTGTCACCCGGTGCCCCAGTCACATGCCCTGCCTGCCCTTTGTGGACGCAGCCATGGCCAGGTGACAGCTTGGGGACCACAGGCTAGCAATCCTATAGAACATGGCTGGCGACTGGGGACACCTCCAGGAAGGCTCCACAGCAGGTGTCACCTCAGCCACCCTGGCCTTCTCCAGCTGTCACTTCCACGTCCCAGCAGGAGCAGGGTCCCAGGCCCTGGCCTCACAGCGCCCCCGCGTAGGTGTGCCAGAAGTGTGCAGGCAAGGGCTACTCCTGCTCACCCCGGGTCCTGCCCTGGGTGAGGGTGCTGGGCTGGCCCCAGCAGGGAGTGGACAGCCCTCCCCCAGGGCGATAGTGACCAGCTGCCTTCCCACCTGCTCACCTGACTGAATCTCGAAGACCTCTCCCGTGGCCCACCAGACGCTCCAAACCTGGCTCATCCAGATCTGAACTCTGCACACACACACACACACACACACACACACACACACACACACCCCTGCCTCAACCTTGCCTTTTCTCTTTCTCCTGGACCCCTGATTCTATACGCTTCCCCCAACCACCTGAACAGAAGCCAACAGGGACAGGGAGCCTCCTGTCCATCTTACACCCTCCTCAATCCAGTCAGGGACCTGGTCTGTCTCTCCCAAACAAGGCCACAGCGTCCCCACCACCACGGCCCAGACCCTGGTCCTTCACTCTGTCCCCTGAGAAGTGGCCAGAGGGACGCTGGTTCTCTTGGCCTCCCCAGAGTCCCCACCTGCAGTGTCCACATGGAGGAAGGAAGGAGGGGCGTGCTGATGTCCCTGCAGAGAGGAGGGGAGTCTGCGCAGACCAGTAAGGATGAGCAGCTCTCGGGCATGCAGCAAACCTGCCAAGCTCAAGGCCATCAAAATTCCTGGTTTAACCTTCTCAAAAGCCAGCTGTGCGGAGCACAGTGATGGGAGCTTAACAGCTATCAGCGCTTGAAACTCTCGGCCCGACTGAGAGGCAGGTGCCGAAATCCGGCGTAGGACTGAGGCTGTCACAGAGCCTGTGCGAGCCCGAGCATTCCTTCGCAGGTCTCACCCACCTCCTCTGGAGGTGACCGGACCCAAATTCGGTGCTGATCGCTTTATATCCGCGGCAGGTATCTCAGATATTGTGTGTTCTTAGACTTTTATATAAGTGATGTTCTGCCCAGTCTGTGGCTCACCTAATGTGATATAAGACTTCTCCGTGTTGTGACATTTAACCGTCGTCACATGAAGCCATGTGTGGCCCGTGTTGATCTGTGTGGCTCCGAGTTTGTTCTTTTTCTGCTGCTGTACACGCCCATCCTTATGTCTTGTCCTGGGAATGGAGAGTCCTGAAACCATGATTCAAAATGTGTACTAACCATCTGCCTGCTAACAGTTTTCTAGCTCTAGAACCCAGAGAGAAAGTGGCTTGGTTGTGAGGAGCAACAGTCCTCTTCCCACCCATGTCACTGGCCTTAAGCAGTGAGCTTCAGCCGGTGGTTACCTTTGTCACTTTAAAAAACCCCGTGTCTAGCTGGGTGTGGTGGCACACGCCTATAATCCCAGCACTGGGGAGGCTGAGGCAGGAGGACCGTTGAGTTCGTGGCCATCCTGGGCTACATAGTGAGTTCAAGACAATCTGAACTATATAGCTGTCTCAAAAAGAAAAAAACCTAATACTTTTAGATCATGCCTATGACTGTAGCACCAATTCTTGTGATTTATATAATATATTCTGTGTAATAGATTCATCAATGCCCCCTCCTGAAACATTTTCTTACCCATTTTTAAGATCATTCCATTAAAAACGATCGAAGGAAAAGTATGTAAAGTACTGAGTGATATCCTGCCCTTTCCCAGTCCTCAGTCAGCACTTGATAGCTTGGTGTTCAGAGCTTCGAGGTCAGGGTTTGGCTCCCCTTCCGCTGTGTCCACTGGCCTTTCCCTTACAGCGTGTCGTGGACAGCTTTCCACAGCAGGGCCCACCGACCTCCTGCACGGCATGGCGCGGCTGGTCCCTGCGCTGTGCCTCTGCTCTGTAAGCGGCACCCGAGTGGTTGCTCCCATTCCTGCAGACAGAAGACGCATGCACCCAAACTTCGTGCCTTGCATACATGAAGCCATCACAGCAGGAACACGTGTAGGACGCTTGGCTTCAGAATGGGAGCTGAAGCCCCCTTTTTATCTTTTTTTCTTTCTTTCTTTCTCCAGTCTCTCTCTTTGAAAGTGATACTCTGGGGCAGATGCTTTTTAGGAAACAGTACATTTCAAAAACTCAAAATTAATGGGGAATCAGCAGCTAAAGATTTACCAAGTTTTAAAAGGGCTTATGCACATCTCGGCCTCTTAGCTGAGCTTTTAAAGCCCTCCGTTTCGGGCTGTTTTCTTTTCCTCCAGCTCTTCTGGTTCCTCAGTTTTCTGAAGATTACCGTGTGCCCTTTGTGTGTAGGTGCACACGCAGGCATGCTGCTCTTTGTATCACCTCTGCTTTATCTGCTGCTGTTGTCACCCTCTTTCTGAGACACCAGCCACCACCGTGGTCTTCTGTGGTCCTAGGACGCACGCCAAGCCCTCCCTGCCACAGACCCCTTGCATTTGCTGTTCCTCTGCCCAGAACCCCTCCTCGGGATCAGTGATTCTCGAGCCTGGCTTCACACTGGCACCCCTGGGGAGCGTTTACCAAGTGTCACCTGGGCTGCACCACAGGCCTACAGCACCTGCGCTTGGAGATGAGCCTGGCCTGGGGGTCAGTGAAGCCCCCAGGGGCTCTAGCAGCAGCTGGGCCTGAAGTCCAGGGGCACAGCCCTGCCTGCACCCAGTTCCTGCTCACCATTCAGGTCTTGGCGGCCACCTCCTCAGACAGGCATCCTGGCTGTCCCGGCTAAATTCCAGTTCCTCTAGGATGTCACATCTCCTTGTCTTGTTTCCCTCACTCATCACACCTTGTAACAATCCTGGTTCTGTATTCACACGCTGTCTGCTCCTGTCCCCAGCATAGGCACTTAGGGATACAGAGATGTACCCATCCCGCCGTGTGGTGCCCTCGGGGCCTTGAAAAGACTTCGGATCGAGGAACCAAGAATCAGGAGTCCTGGCTCCAACAGTTACCAGCTGTGTGACATTGGACTATGTACTAAACTTGTCTGTGCCCTGATTTCCTGTTTGAAAGATCAGGATTGTCATCATATCAACTTTCTATGATGATGTGAGCATTAAATGAACTAATACAAACAGTAGTTCTCAGTGCATCATCAGCACTCAAAGTTAGCTATTACTCTTTTAACGTCTCTCATGAAGGAATGACAAAGGGCTGTTCTTCCCAGTGCTCCCTAAGCTCTGCTCTGCTGAGCACCATGCCATTCTGTACATTTTACTCGCTGACGTACCGTCTGTCCGGCCCATGGAACTGTGGGCTCCACAGGACAGGGTTTTTGCTCGCTGCTATGACCCATTCGGTGCGTGACACACAGGGTCACTCAGTGTGGACATGGCTCCTTATCGCTCTCCTCTCTCCCCTCCAGGATTACCTCACAGATCTCATCACCAACGACAGCGTGAGCTTCTTCCGCACGTCCAAGAAGATGTACCCACACAGGCCAGTCCTGATGGTCATCAGCCACGCAGCCCCTCACGGCCCTGAGGACTCGGCCCCCCAATACTCACACCTCTTCCCCAACGCATCCCAGCACATGTAAGCCTCAGCCCTGCCTGGCAGAGCTGCTGGGTAGCTGGAAGGTGGGTGGGGCAGGCTTTTGGGATCGCGGTGACTGCTGTGCCTTCTCTAGGCCTCCCACCTAAGGGTCCCAGGGTCTGTGGCCCTGCTGGGATCCAAATGCGCCGGCCTGGGTACAGACCAGAGCAGGAGGCAGAGTTCTTAATAACTTGGGATTCGGGTCTTCCCACCACTGGCTGTGGCCAGAACTGCAACGTGAAGCTTCCTTTATGAGGCTGTGGGTTTTCTGTCCTACATTCGAGAACATTCTTTGGAGAAGGGGTCCTGAGCTCCACCAGCTGCTGACTGTGGAGGGCTCTGTGCTAAGCCGTATCAGGTGGCATCAGGTCCCTTTGTACTCACAGCAGCCCTTGGTGTATCAGTTACGCATTGCCACATAACAGTGTACTCAGTCGTTTAGCGGCATGAAGCAACAGTGTTTGCGGCCGGGGATTCAGCTCAGTGGTTCCCCCCACCTGCCTCAAAAGTGCAAGGTCCCAAGTTCAATCCCTGGTACAAAAAAAAAACAGTGTCTTGGGTGTCAGGGATCTGGGAGTCACTTTTCTGAGGTCCTGTCCTAGGGTCTCAAGTTCAGGCTGAATTGAGGTGGCAGCTGGGGCTGTTGTCACCTGAGCCTGGCCTGGGGCGTGCCCTCCTGGCTGGTTTGTGCGGTGTGGGCCCCTCCAGGACTGCGCGAGTGTCTAGACAGCACGGTAGTGGCATCCTGGTCCTGGGAGGACAATGAGGGAAAGAGAGGCCAAGGTGGAAGCGGCCATCTTTTATAATCTCAGAGCGACACCATCATACTGCCATATTCCATTGGTCACAGAGAACACTGTGGGGTCATTAAGGCCATCTGTAAGGCTGCCTATCACACGTGGCATTCTTATCTTGAAGATGAGAAAACTGAGGCCCAGGGAGGTGAGGTAACAGGTACCTGAGGTCACTCAGCTGCTAAGTGGCAGAGCTAGGGTTCCAATCCAGTTCCCACTGGTGTGTCCCATCTCTGCCCACCCCCTCCTCCATCCAGCTGGCTTGGTATATCTTTCTGGAAAGTACTCTGGCTTTTCATTACCACAAACCATCTCTCACTTAGCCGTGATACTCAGCAGTCCTTCCTGTGACATTCCAGGGCGACAAGGACAGGGCAATTTGGAATCTACCCGAACATTCAGGGTGTTTAATTTTCATTAAGATCAGAATACATTGCCCTCCTCACCCACCTCACTGTAATTACTTTCTGACAGCATCCGGAGTGTCTCTGAAAGGATAGTGCTGGGTGTTACCTTCTACCCCCCACTCCACCCCACCCCCGTCCTCCGGGGAGTTGACCGCAGGTGATCAACCGCTTTCTGGAGCCACAGCGCCACCTTCAGGCCCAGAACGGCAGTGTCTCCTCAGCACATTGGACCCCTGGCTCCTGCACATCTGCTCCCCTCCACCCCGGCCTCCCTTCCCACCCATGGCTTCCGTGGCCCAGGCCACCCATCCCAGAGACAAAAGGCAAAGAGGGGCACCGCAGCTCCTACAGAAGAGGGGTTGGCTCTGCCCCAGTGGCCCCAAGTTGTAGCATGAGATCATTTGACATTGCCTGCTCAATTGCCTCCTTGAAATGAAATTACAGACATTGAAAATGAGCAGTACCCACTGTTGCTTACTCAGAGAACCCTCTGCCTCATTGGGGCACATTTGGGAGGCTCTTTTGGTCTCTGGGGTATAATAGCATCAAAAAGCAAATTCTGCAGTTAGGACATTTCATGATGACGTTTCATTCAGTCAAGGGGGGCTGAGGAGGGGACAGGCCACACGTGTGCAGCACAGCGCTGGGTCTTCCTGTTGCACCCTTGGGTCAGATCTCTCTTGCCCCCAGCGAGACTGCCTTGTCCCTTGTCCCTTGTCCCAGCGGACAGATGCTGCTGCACCACCGCCTTACCCTGGCCCATTTGCCCATCCCCATCCCCGTGCACACACGCCCACACACACACACACACACACGGGTACAGACTCACAGACATGCGTGCAGACGCACCGCATACACACACCACATCCGCACAGACAGTGGCACACAGACACACAAAAATACCGAAAAGCACAGGCGTGCAAACACAGGGATGCACACAGACGTACAGACACAAAGACACAGGCTGAACAGACACGCACACAGGCAAGCACACAGAGCTTCCTTCCGGGCCTTCCAGTGGGCTCGGGGCCTCCTGGTTCCTCCCTGGGACTGTGTTACAGCCTGGGGTGCAGGGTGTCGGGCTGCTGTTCACAGCTCTCGGCTCGGCCTGAGGGCCAAATCACCCTCCTGCACTCGGCCCCTGGGAAAGAGAGGGGCTGTTCCCTCGAGCCTGTTGGGGGCGCCCAGACCTTCCCCGGGTGCCCTGGGAGAGGAGACGGTCTCACGATTGTTCGGCAGAGGGACTGTGTGGGAGCCCTGTCTGATCCAGGAGACCCGCTGTGTGGGCCCCAAGGCACAGCTCATCCTTCTGGCCTCAGAATCCTCACAAAGGGGTCTCTCGGAGGACAGGCTGCAAGTCACTGTGCTGTCCGGGCAGCCCTGGCCTCTTCTGGGGGAGTCGGGGATCACTGCCGAAAGTCACACCCTGGAGCCTCGGAAGGGCTCTGCTGACCCCACCCACAGCCCCGCTCCTGCTCCTCAGCGGGGAGGAGGCCTTGTTCCCGAGAATGTTCAACACACAGGTCAGGCCCTGAGCCGGCCTCCGGGGAGAGCAGCGCTCTCATAATCAAAGGGAGCGTGGGCCAGAGAGGATTTAGCGGCAGGAGGCTGCAGATCAGCAGAGAAGTCCAGAAGGAGTCTCCAGGCTGTGACTTCCTCCTGCTTCGCATAGCAACGGTCTCCATCAGGCTAGGGAAAGCTGCAGCGTCACTGTCTAGCGGGCACTAAGACCCGTCCCGCCTCCCTCAGCCTCTCAGCCCTCGATATCCAGAAGCGTCATTGGCAGCGTTGGCTGGGCAGGGCGAGATGTGAGGGGAACCTGGGCCTCGAGTGTCATCAGAACCACCGTGAGAGACGCCCCCTCCTCTGGGCATGAAGTACTGTGTCCCAGCACCGGTGTGATACACCTGTGAGCCCTGCATGTTGGTGGGGTTTTCGGTACCTCAGATCCCGGGTCCGCGTGAGCAGAGGCGACAGAAGGTACTCTTGCCTTGGCGTGAAGTGACGCCATACGGAGCCATACACAGTGCCAAGGCCAGGAGCTGAGATCACCTCTGTGTTTCCACAGCTTAATCCTCCCACGGGAGCCTCTCGGTCAGTTTGGCCCAAGCACCTGTGATGTGAGGGACCCCAGACTGGCCCTGGGAGCCAGGCGGGAGGCGTTGGTGCTAACTCGGGGGTGGTGGCCATCTTGGCTGCCACAGTTCAAGCCCGGTGCCTGCCTGTGGCCCGTCAGTTCCCTCCCCCCTCACCCAGGGAGAGTGAAAATAGTGCCAGCTCCTCAGACCACTGTATTACATGCAATGATAAAGGCTGAGCCCTTCAGACTGTGCCCAGCACATGGTCACTGCTCGTAAAGGTCACCGTGTATTTAACATTCTTCATCGTAGCTGCCACATGGCAGGAAGCCCAGGGTCCAGGATGTCTTCCTCACTCGGTGAGACCCTCGCTGGTCCCAGACTCCTCTGACCAGCTCTTTAGTACATGAGAGTTAAATAACTAGAAGAGTAATAATGTGACAGTTAAGAAACGTGACATGTCCATGATAGGAGCATCGGGATGCCATCCTCAGGATTTGGGCTGTATGTGCATAACTATAATGTTCTTGGTTTTTTTGGGGGGTGGGGTTTAAAACAGGGTCTCACTATGTAGTTGAGACTGACCTGGAACTCCCTATGTAGCCCAGGCTGGTCTTAAACTCACAGTGATCCTCCTGCCTCAGCCTCCCAAGTGCTGGGATTACAGGTGTGCGCCACCACGCCCGGCTGTACTTGGTTTTTAAATCCATTCCCTACCTTTTTAAACTAAAATCCATTGCGGAAGGACACTGTGTAGACCCCTCCCCCACAGTGACTGCCCCATGTCACTCCAGGAGCAGCTGAGGAACACACACAGCGGATCTCGGAAATTAGAAGCCCACTGGTCTGCTGAACTGGGCCCTCTGTGTTCTTTAAAAAGGGAGATGAGTAGCAGGGCATGGTAGCGCACGCCTGTAATCCCAGCACTCTGGAGGCTGAGGCAGGAGGATCGCTGTGAGTTCAAGACTAGCCCGTGCTACATAGTTCTAGAGCAGTCTCAACTACATAATGAGACCCTGTCTCAATAAAACAACAAAAAAACCCCAAAACAAATAAAAAGGGAGATGAGCGAACTCCAGAAAGTGTCACAGAAAGACTGGCACCAAGCTCAGGCTTTGGCCTGAGAGAGTAGGAAAGGGGCTGCTTTTCTCACTTGGTGGTTCACGGTCATTCGGTTCTAGCTCGCACTGAGAGGGTGCTTAGCAGAGCTCCGGACACACCAAAGTCCCTCGTCCCAAGTAGGGCAAGCCACCACCTATGATGGCCGCTCATCCGAGGCACATCTGGGGGCCTAGGCCACGCACCCAGGCCTGACCACTGTGTCTGCCACCAGCACACCGAGCTACAACTATGCACCCAACCTGGACAAGCACTGGATAATGCGCTACACCGGACCCATGAAGCCCATCCACATGGAGTTCACCAACGTGCTGCAGCGGAAGCGTCTGCAGACCCTCCTGTCGGTGGACGACTCCATGGAGATGGTAGGTGCCCCTCTTGGGCATGGCCTGGGCCCCAGCCACTTCCCTGCGCCTGCCTGGAAGCTGTCAGCTGGAGACAGGGAGAGGAAAGTGGCTTGGAATCCAGGCCCAACCCCCACCTTCGTGACACTTCTGTCCTTGACCTGTGCTACCCTGTGCGGCAGCCTCTCGGGGCTACCTTTTTCTTCTCCCATGTGCATTTTTAACTGCCTCACTGAGATCTACTTCATATCCCAGCAATTATGTCCGTTGCTGGGTGCATATCAAAGTCACTCAAGTGCCCATCTCGGTGCTTTAGTACCTTCCCAGAGTTGTGCAGCCACTTCCGAGGTAATTTTAGAACATTTTCATCACCCCACAAAGAAAGCCCCTCAACTTCACCACGACGCTCCAACCCCTCTTCTAATCACGCGCGCTCCGACCCCACCCCCCTGCAACCACTGGGCTCTGTCTCTGGATTTGGTGTTCTGCGCATTTCATGTGAATGGAGTCACAGAATATGTGACTTTTGCAGCTGGGACTTTTGTTTTTGCTTTGCTTTTGTTTTTTGTTGTTTGTTTGTTTCACTCAGCACAGTTTTCAAGGTTCATCCATGGTATAATGTGTGTTCAAATTCATTCTTTTTATTGCTGGATCAGAGTCCACTGTGTGGGTGTGTATTATACATTTTCTCCCTGGCTACTTAAATTCATTAAAATACCATCACATTGGGCTGGGGATCAGGCTCAGTGGTTCCTCTGCCTGCCTCACAAGCACAAGGACCCGAGTTTGATCCTTGGTACAAAAAAAAAAAAAAAAAAATCACCTATCACTCGTCCCCTCTCC
>NW_022900934.1:12852184-12890274 GCF_012274545.1 Fukomys damarensis
GAAAAAAAAAAAAAAAAAAAAAAAATCCCACTTACATCAGGCTCCTCTGTCACAGAAGTCACAGTTCACATGCCCAGCAGCCCCAGCACTGGCAGCCACCACACTGGGCAGCCCTGTCGTAGGCCACAAACTCCTGCCGCAGGCACTGTCCAGCTTTTTTCATTCATTCAGTGGCATTTATTAAGAGCCCGTGTACATGGGACACAGCAGGCAGGGGACAAGATGACAAGAGTCCCAGGCCTGTCAGAGCTTCTGTAATGCAGAGACATAACCCACGAGTAAGAAACAAGATGCAAAGGACCCGGGGGTGGGGGTGTGACCCTCAGGGTCTTGCGCTCCTGGGTCAGTGGCGGGCAGGGCCGTGACCCACCGCTCCTCAACTCCCGGCCTCCCTCCTGGCCTCCGTTGCAGATTTACAACATGCTGGTGGAGACAGGCGAGCTGGACAACACCTACATCGTCTACACTGCCGACCACGGCTACCACATCGGCCAGTTCGGCCTGGTGAAAGGGAAGTCCATGCCATATGAGTTCGACATCCGAGTCCCATTCTACGTGAGGGGCCCCAACGTGGAGGCCGGCTCTCTGTGAGTGTCACCCCCACCCCCAGGCTCCCAAGGGCTAAAAACTGTGGCCCGATGCCAGGTCACACCCCTGGGTGGCACACGATTTCAGCAGTGCCTGTTGAACGGGACATTATGTCACCCTGGTGATACGGAGAAGCCAGGAGCATTTAGCGCCTGTGAAACATTTTGTGTGGCGGGCGGTCCCAGTCTTCCCAGCAGGTGGGAGAGGGCTTTGCTCCCAGCGTCTGTTGGAGAGGAACCCTGAGCTTCAGTGGGCAGCCAGTTACCCTGAGACCAGCGAGTCAGCTCCTGAAGGCAGCTGACGTGGGCCACACCCCCTCCCATCCTCTCGGGGACGCATGACCCTCCGCCCTCAGCCATTCTCCTTGGCTTAACCTTTGCAGTGACAGCTGACTCCGTCTGGGGCAGGGAGGATCAGAGCAAAGCCAGTTCTCCCCGCTGCAGCTTCTGCAGAACATCAGAACATCGGTTGGGGATATCAGGGAGACCAGCCCGAGCACAGGGAGGTTGGAAAGGCAGCTCCCCTGCCAGGCGCGCTCACTTCTCCAGTGCCCAGAGGGGAAGCACGGTAGGGGCGATGCCAGTAAGAAGCTGTCACTTTCCATCTCAACCTTGCTTCCTCGCAGCCTCGTCTCTGCGGGTAGCAGGATCAGATCAGCAGCTTCAGGCTTGGCCATCCTGCTTCAGGAAGCAGAGGTGGAAGAAAAGCCCCGAGGGTGGCTCTTACTCTTCTGGTTCGGGTCATGAGTGTGCCCTGAGCCCATCACCGTAGCCAGGGGTGACAAGAAACCTGGGAGACCAGGCCAAGCACATCGGGCGGTGGGACCTGAGCGAGGCCGAGTTGGCCAGCGTGAGACGAGCGTGCTGACTGGCCGGGTGGGGCCTCGCCTCCATCCAGTAGCCGGCTGCTGGCACGCAGGACCGTGCCCCGCTTCTCCAGCTCCCTCGCCTGCCCCTGAAGCCGTCATGCTTGTGCGGCCTCGGAGCCCTGGCGTCACTCGGCTTCACCCCCACTGCACAGCACTCACAGCCTGGGCTGGGGAGCGGGCAGGGTCTCGAGTGGCCGGGAGGGACAGGGAAGGCGTGTCTGGCTTGCCCGCGGCGGACACTGGGCCCACCACTTACAGAGTAGGAAGCAGGAGGAGCAGCAGGTGCGTGGCAAACTCGGCGGGGTCCTGGGAAGGGCCCCGCAAATGCGGCAACGTAAAACGGTGCCTGTGCCGCCGGCCCCTCTGTGGTCAGAGGCTGGGCCCACTGCTCAGGTCAAGGGGCACAGACCACACGGGCAGGACTTGAACCTGACAGCCTGCCCCCCGGACTCTCACAGGGGCCCTTGCTGGGGCCACAGGTATGGCAACTTGCTCTTCCAAGCCAGGAAGATGGGGTGCCCATCACACGAGACATGGGGACAGTGCATCCCCCACTGTCCTGCGGTACCCCACGTGTGTGATGGGGGTGCACACTGGGGATTCCATTTAGAGCTGACTTTGCACCAAGCTACATCTCCAGCCCTCCTTTCTTCCACTTCGAAACAGGCTCTTGCAAGTCATTAAATTGCCCAGGCTGGGCCCCAGCTTGGGATCCTCCTGCCTCAGCCTCCCAAGTGTGCACCATCATGCAGGCTAACTCTTGGTAATAGTTGAGGAAAGAGCATCAAGGTGAAGTCATTGTCCTGCAGATCTCTGCAGGAAGGACATCAGGGAGGAGGGCACAGCAAGGATGGAGACTGAGGCCAGGCTGTGCCCAGCTCCAGAGGAATAGCAAGGGGCAGTGTATGCCCCGAAGACCTGGGGTCCGGGGAGGCCCAGGATCTGTGCAGCACTGAAGGTGGAGAGCCCCCCCACCAAGAGCTGGGCGCCCACCCAGTGCCGTGTGGTATCTGGAGGCTTAGAAGGCAAGGGGGTGAATGTGGGGTGGGGCTGGCTGAATTGGGGTCACAGGACTGTTGAGGGTTGAGGTAGCATGATACAGAGGCCAGGCGGCCAAGGCCCTACTCTCCCTGTCCACTCAGGAACCCCCACATTGTCCTCAACATCGACCTGGCCCCCACCATCCTGGACATCGCTGGCCTGGACATCCCCACAGACATGGACGGGAAATCCATCCTCAAACTGCTGGACATGGAGCGGCCAGTGAACCGGTGAGGAGGGGCAGGCAGAGCCGATCCAGGGCGGGGACACTGGGCTTCCGAACCTGTAGACATTTAGGACTGACCACGTGGGTCTGGGGGTCCCCAAGACTCCGGAGGTGGGGTTCTAGGTTCCCTGTGCTGACCACTGACTGCTACAGGAGGAAGGGGGTTGGGCACTCACCTGGACTTGAGACCATGTCATATGTAAAGTCTGAAATAGCAACAGCACAACCACAGGAGTTAGCACTAACTGACCCTTGTGCCAGTTCTTGTTCTGAGTGCTTTGCAGGGATGCTGTCATTTCTGTCCTCACGATAACTCGGGACTCTGGCAAACCCATTATCTCCAACTTACAATCTGGGACTCTGAATCCCAGAGGCCGACTTGTCAACAAGTCTGGTTGCAGCACCAGGAATGCAGACTCTTGTCGCCATGCGCTATGGTTTTTATGACGGGTGGGCGGTGTGATGGGAACATGTTTCTAGGTGTCCTAGGGGCCAGAAGGGAACCACAAAGACAGGTGGGAAGGGGGAGCTGAGCCACAGTGGGGAAAGGCGGGCAGGAGCGACATCTTGTGGTCAGCGCTAAAACTGCACACCAGGCCCCTGGGCCCAGGTGTTCCTTCAACCTTGGGCTTGATCTCTTCCTCCCTGACCCCCAGAGTCCAGCCCAGCGGGGTGCTATTAGTTCACACTGAGCCTCCTCCTCCCAATTAGAGGCCAAGTGAGTATGAGAGTGTGCATGGATATGTGCGGGGGGCGGACACTGCCTTGGAGGTCAAGATCCCTAGACATCAGGGCACCGCGCAGAAACACCCCTCGGGGAGCCCATTGAGGAAAGGGAAAGGGCAGCACAGCCCAGGACCACAGCTCCAACTGTAATGAAGCAAAGGAAGAAACTCCCTATGAAACACAACGTAATTAACCTGCACCCCTCCGGGCACAGCGTGGGGCACGGGGCCAGTCATGACCACTGCCCAGTTGGCGTCCGGACTATGGAGCAGGCTGGCTCTGAGAATAACTCTGGCCCCCAAACAGCAGGCTGCTGGGGAGGGGCCTCCGGGTAAGAAGCTGGAGCGCAACTGTTTTCCAGGTTTCACTTGAAAAAGAAGATGAGGGTCTGGCGGGACTCCTTCTTGGTGGAGAGAGGGTGAGTTCAAGGGTATTAAAGACCTCGTGGGTGAGGGCAGGGAGAATGCCTGAGACACGGTGTCCTGTGCTTGATGCAGTTTGCATCTGGAGGCCCTATGTCCCCTTCGCGTGTCTTGTCCAACCTGGAGAACATCCTGACTGCTTGTTCATTTATTGCCACCTCGTGGCATTCAGGGAGTCTCCTATAAAATCCCAACTTCTAAGTCTGAAAACTCAGAGGCTCTGGTCAGTGGGCCAACATCCTCCACAGTGAGGGTGCCCTGCCCCGTCCCCCACAGCAAACTGCTCCACAAGAGGGACAGCAGCAAGGTGGATGCCCAGGAGAACTTCCTGCCCAAGTTCCAGCGTGTGAAGGACCTGTGTCAGCGCGCCGAGTACCAGACAGCATGTGAGCAGCTGGGGCAGGTGAGGAGGCCACGCCACCCTGCCGCCTCCCTCCTCCAGGGCCCGAAGTGCAGTAGCACAGCACACTTCCCTGTAAGCTCTGGACCCCGTCGGGGTCAGAGGACAGTGTCCTGTGGCGTGGGCAGGACCTTGGCTCCTTACCAACCCCTGACTCACACAAAGGTCCCAGCAGGCAGCCGCAGGAGCTCACTTTATTTTCATTGTCTTCACTTTTATGGTTTGTTCTTTGTGGCCGGTCTTCCTTGTACAGGAATAACAGGAAACGGTCCTTAAAAAGTGAACTAAGAACTATTAGAGTAGCATTCAGAGATGGTGGGCGCTGGCTGGCTTTCCTGAGGCCTGGAAGGTTGAGGTGGGTTCTGGAGGGGATCAGGGAGGGGGACTTGGAAAAGGTGCAAGGCTGGCAGCAGGCTGGGCCGAGCAGGCTGGAGGGACACTGCCTGCATCGCACTGAGGGGATGTGGGGACAGGAAGCATGAACGTGACGTCAGCCACCAGGTGAGAACAGCCTGTGACGAGGTGGGCACAGTAAGCAGGACCCTGCAGAGCAGGCAAGCAGTCCCGTCACAGCTCCAGCTCTGACCAGGGCGAGTCCCTCTGTGTCTCTGTGCCTCATCCCGAGAGGGAATGAGAGCAGCTGCCTGGCTCGGTAGAGCAAGCTGCACTTTACAAGTCAGAGTCCACCAGCCAGGACCCAGCATGTGGGAGGTGCTCAGTAAGCTCAGGGAACAGGCCCTAAATAAGCCGTCAGTGAGGCAGAGCAGGTGAAAACAGCACGGAAGAAAATCCTACTGCAGGACCCAGAGGGGATCCAGGAGGCTGGAACTTAGCAAGAATGAGAATGAGAGAGCTGGAAAATGATTGTGTACAGTTAACTTTGACCAAATGCTGAGAGTCAGATGTGTGCGTGGATACTCTGACTTCCCTGTATGGATCTAGTCCTCGGTAAGGGGCAAAGGATTTTAAACAAGGTGCTCCAGGAAGGCATCTGCAAAGAGATGACATTGAAGCAGATGTCATCTCTTGTACCTGACGGATGAAAGGCTCCAGCTTCATGAAGAGCCAGAGAAAAGCATTCTAGACCACAGGAACAGCAAGTGCAAAGGCTCTGGGGCAGCAGCACCTTTGGGTACCAGGAGAGAGTTCTGAGGCTGAAGATGAGGGCAGAACAGGAGGATAAAGTGCCTGAAGGGGAGGCAGTGGCCAGTTTGTGCGGAGTACAGAAGACCAGAACCAGGGGCCTGGGTCTTTTCCTAGAGACAGGATGGTTTAAAGTAGGAAAGTGATGGTCAGACCTGTCCTTTTTAAGGACTTCTCTGGCTGTTCTGCGAGCATGGACTTGAGCAGACGGCAGCAGCTAATCCAGTGGATAGGGGCTTCTGTCAGCCTCATGCTAGTGGGAGCTGCAACAAAGTGCAAGCAGTGAGAGTGGACATGAGTGGGCACTTGGAGCGGGCAGGGGTAGGGCCTGGCAACCACTGGGTATGGGCAGGGAGAGGGCTGTCCCTGGTCTGGCGAGTAGTCCAACACCCCGGAGTCTGAGCCTCTGCTGTGCCCCGCAGAAGTGGCAGTGTGTGGAGGACGCCTCGGGGAAGCTGAAGCTGCACAAGTGCAAGGGCCCGGTGCGGCCCAGCAGCAGCAGTGACAGAGCCCTTTCCAACCTCGTGCCCAAGTACTACGGGCAGGGCAGCGAAGCCTGCGCCTGCGAACGTGGTGACTACAAGCTGGGCCTGGCCGGACGCCGGAAGAAGCTCTTCAAGAAGAGTAAGTGTCGCAGCCTGGGCAGAACTGGGTAGATCATCATCCTGGGAAGGTCCATTCACTCCAACAATTCCGGAAACTGTGCCTCTTTGGCCAGGCATCGTGCTAGGAGCCAGAGACGGGCCAGACCCCTCTTGAGCCGTTCATTCCAGCGGGCGCAGCAGGGATGCCATGCACGAAGGGTGCTGCCCCAGTCGGGGGAGGGAGTGCGGCGAGGACCAGCTGTAGCGCAGGGCCAGGCAGAGCTCGCGGACCCTCTCCCGGTAGGCGGGAGCCAAGATGAGAGGTGTGATCTCTAAGACCCCTCCAGCTGCCCCCCAGTGGGCTGTCGGATGAGAAGCAGGCAGACAGTTAGAAGCCAGGTGCTGTGGGCTGGGCTGTGGGAGCAGAAGAGGAAGTGGTTGGGCTCCGCGTGAGGCGAGAGCACAGCGGTTTGGGCACGCTGATGGAGTCACTTCATTCTTCACCGCGCATTCGCCTCCGAAAATTGATGTGGAGCCCCCAGATCTGTGCTTGAGGCATTTCTGAGGTGACGAGGGGCAAGTTTTCACTGACTTATGTTCCCAGCTAAGAAAGCCTAAGGACAACCTTCACCATTTCAACCCCCACACTACAAGGTCCTTTTCACAGTCTGTTTAGAGCCGCACGTTTGGAGCAGTTTTGTTGTTTGAACGTCCCCCGGGGCAGTGCTGAGGTGCACAAGTCCACGGTGTGTCTTACGGAGAAAATACGTGGGGTTAGGTGAGCTTCCTGCAGGCATAGCTGTGCTGCTGGCTTAAGTTCAAGGGTAACGGACCAGCGACACGTATGGGATGTGTCTTCACAGTGACGCACACTCACAGGGCTCCGTACTGGGGGGTGATGGAGTGCTGTGACCAGAGGCCACAGGAGCCTAGCCCTCTATTTCCCCCAGCGGCCGCGATTTTGTATTAACTCAGTGTTTGAGTGACTGATATGAAAAGCTACCGTGAATTATGAGACGAGATTATACCTGGGACAAAATGGCTGAAGAAAGCCACCATAACCCCTACAGGGGCAAGGATGCATGGCAACTTGAGAGCCAAGGAGCAGAGAGGCAAGCAGGCTTCTGACCTTGGCTGAGAGACTCAGCCATCATGCTTGATTAGGTGGAAATCCATCCTGTGGCTCCCCATAAAACAGAATTGTTCCCCCCTGCCTTGCAAGTGGGAAGGAGACTGTTCTGCAAGTGCCTGGAAGGCTCCTGGGTGCTGACCAGCTGGCTGGATGTCTCCCCTCCAGAGCCAGGCGGTCTCCTGTGTACCCACTTCTCTGACTTCCTGCCCCAGCGACAGCCAAAGCCTAGAGCTTTGGGTTGTTGGTAAAAAGCATGCAAAATTGACCATCGCAACCACTTACAGATCCACTTCAGTGATGTTAAATACATTCACTCTGTTGTGCAGCCAATTTCCAGAGCTTGTTTAGTTCTATCTCCATTCCCAGTCCCTGAGCCGCCCTTCGACTCTAGAAGGCAGTCTTTGTGTGACTGCCTTTTTTCATTCGGCGTGACATCGGTCAAGCGTCATCCATGTAGCAACCGTCATCCATGTAGCAGAATTCTCTTCCGTTTTGAGGCAGAGGGATAACTCACTGAAGTTTAGAGATGTGGGTGCAGTGTCCCCTCAGGGGCAGCTCCCCCGGACTGTCTGGCCAGGCAAGAGACAGCTTTGTCACAGAGACGAACTCTCTCTGTAATGACCCAGTCCTGCCTCAAACGATGCTTCCCAGCTGATGTCCCGTTACATTGACCCTTAATGCTTAGAGGAAAGGAAAATGCAGGAAACTAAGCTGACATCTGGGTCAGCCCTGGTACAAAGTCCGTACCTGGGGCAGGGTGACCTCAAAATGCCGGCTTATAACTTCCTAACAGCCCTGTGGGCTGGGCCAGAGGGACCACTCTTGAGGATGGATGGGAAAGACAGTCACGTGGCGGATCTGGGGACACCAGTCCCACCTCCTGCCAACACGACACTCTCCATCTCTCCTTTCTGGGCAGCCAGCACAGAACAGGCTCAGCCAGAGGCATCTTGTCCCCTAGAGGGCACTGGGCAACATCTGGGGAGATTTCTTGGCTGTCACAATTGGAAGTGGTGGGGTGCAACTGGCATGTAGTAGGCAAGACCAGGGATGCTGCTAACCATGCTGCAACACACAGAGAACACCTCCTCCACACATCAGTTAGATGCCGAGGTGGAGAAGCCCTGGCCCACCTCAAGCCACTGGGATTAATGGCTATGGTGTGGGAAAGCCAGGCAGTCAGCCAACCTAGGACAGGAGAAATCCAGGAACAGAAGTGGGGGACATTCCCAGATGGTCCCAGAGGGGCAATGTTTATTGTTATTCTCCCAACAAGTCTGTAAGCTGTACTGTATACCAGATGCTGAGATTACAGAGTTGAATGAGAGATGCTGATTTGAACCATAGATGAGACAAGATTTGAGCAGATTAACAATTTCCCATGGAGAAAGGCATGGAGGAAATGCCATAGTAGTGTGTGGGTGGAGAGCTGTGGCAAGTCCAGATGGGTAACCAGTGTAAACAAAAGTGGAGTACAGCCAAAGAACAAGCCTTGTGACCAGAGAACAAGTACTCTAAGCAGGGAGAAGTACAAAGGTCCTGTGGTAGGAGCTTGATATGTCCCAGCCACACGGAGACAGCCAGTGTGGCCTGAGCATGGGGAGCCACTCACATGGTGGGGCAGCCACACACACAGGCTTTACAGGCCTGTTACTTTGGGCAAGAATGTCACAGCTGCAGCCCCCAGCCCCTAGAGCCGCTCACCAGGTAGTAAAAAATTTACCAGCTTTGTTTGGTATCACCTTCCAGAGAGCCCTATAATGTGGGCACCATCGTGATGTGATCACTGCTTGGAAGTTAACTGAATCACCACGGTCACACACATGGCCAAGATTCGCACCCGAGTATCCACGGAGCGATGAGCTCTCCTCCAGCCCTGGCACCACTAGTCCACTTTCTGCCTCCACAGACTGGCCTGCCCCAGATCGTTCCTTTATACAGAATACCAGGCTGTGACATTCCGTGTCTGGCTTTTGTGACACAGCATAATGCTTTAAGCCAAGAGTGACGAATCTATGGCACACGTGCCAGGGTGGACTGTTTGCTATCACTGCAAGCTCTAAAAGGTTTGCCAGCACTGACCTAGGCTGTGGCATGAATCAGGGCTCGCTGCTTTTTGTAGGTGAATGTGTTATGATATTCATAATGTTATGGATGTCACAGTGTGTTTATTTATGCATAGTTCTTTTCAAATTCTCAAGCCAGTTCCTTTTTAGCTCTATAATTATCCTGAAGTTCTCTCCCTGGGGCCCAAGACCGTCCCATGCAACACTTAAGCCTCATGCTCAGCCTTATCTTCATTAGGGATCTGCTGCCTGAAGGGACCTGCCAGCCTTCCCCAGCCTCCCTATCCCACCTACCCTCTGATACCCACAGAGTACAAGGCCAGCTATGCCAGTAATCGTTCTGTCCGCTCTGTGGCCATTGAGGTCGACGGCAAGGTGTACCATGTAGGCCTGGATGATGCAGCCCAGACCCACAACCTTACCAAGAGGCACTGGCAGGCGGCCCTGGAGGACCAAGAAGACAAGGACAGCGGGGGCTTCAGTGGCACTGGAGGCCTTCCAGACTACTCAGCCCCCAACCCCATTAAAGTGACTCATAGGTGAGAATCCAGGAAGAGGATGGGGGTGAAGGGACAGACTGGGCCCCTTTCACGCCTCAGGACCACACATGTGACACTTTTTCTTGATCAGGTGCTACATCCTGGAAAATGACACTGTCCAATGTGACCTCGACCTGTACAAGTCCCTGCAGGCCTGGAAAGACCATAAGCTACACATCGACCATGAGGTAAGCGTAACTGGGCAAGGAGCACCCTGTCAGGCACCACAGGCCCAGAAGCACACTCGCCAACCACAGGGAGCCAGAGCCAGGGAAGAGGCAGGAGAAATGAAGGGAGACCCCATCAAATCCACAACCCAGGGACAGAAGCATCAGTCTAGCAGTCTCCCGCAGCAAGCTGTCTCTGAGAAGACAACCACATCTTACCTGACTTACCAGCTGTCTCTCCCACTTAGCCCTGGGAGACACAGTTCAGCCCTCAGCAGGCTCAGCTGGTTCTCGGGCCAGAACAGAATGACTCTCACAGCTCAGCACGTGAGCCTGGTGAGAGGGAAGGGGGTTGCCTTTAGAAAGGGGAACCAAGTGCCTCCTCAGCACCCACAAATGCAGGCACGTCCATGGGGCCCAAGCGCAGAAGAGGTAGAGTCGGGGCAGTCACTAGGCCATGTCCTCCTTCACCCAGCCCATTAGCTTCAAGGCCTCCTCTCCTGCTCCTTCCTCAGATCGAAACCCTACAGAACAAAATTAAGAACCTCAGGGAAGTCCGAGGTCATCTGAAGAAAAAGCGCCCAGAAGAATGTGACTGCCACAAAATTAGGTGAGGAGTTAGCATATGGCCCTGTGCCCTCCTGAGGATCATTCCTAGGACCCAGCACCACCTCTCATTATTAACCTCTTTCATTCTTGACCCTACCCTCAGGGTTTAAAAAAAACAATCAGTAATTGATATCCCCATTGTGAGCCAAATGGGCACATAGTACACGAACCCCTCAGGGGCCTGAATTGCTGCCCTGCTCAGAGGTGGCAGGCTCTACTGTCCAGGGCTGGCTCTAGGAAAAGCACCTCTGCCACGTGCCTTGGGAAATCACCCACATGGCTTAAGGTCCACTGATCCAAAGGTCAGGCCCCCTAACCCAAAGGACATTAGTCCACAGCAGCCTGTCCAAAAGAACTTCCCACACAGATGGAAACATGCCTCATCTGTATTGCCCAAGGTAGTAGCCACAGACACAGCATTTTCCATTTCACACAGTTTAAGCTCAAGTAGCCACATGTGGTCTGTAGTTCTTGAACTGGACAGCACCCCTGCACCTCCTCTGCTGCCTTCCCAGGAAGGCCTGTAAAACAGTGTATCTCCAAAGCTGGCCTGGCTTAGTATAAGCTGAAGGGGGTGGTGGGAACCAATCTCAAGAGCCCAAGGCTGACACCACCTGAAGCCAGGCTCAGCTTCTAGACTTGGTTAAATTATTCCCTCTTTTTACCTCCCACCCACACACACACACAGGGAAAAAACAAAACAAAACATAAAATCTGGCCTAAGGCCTTCAACCAGGAGCTCCCAGCTCACACTTGGAAGAGCCAGGAGCCGCCACCCTGACTTCCTACCACCACTGCAGGAGAGGGGCAGGGCAGGGCAGCAGTGACTGAGGGAGTCCTAGGAATTCTATCCTGCACACCTCTGACACTGGGATCTGTTCTAGCTACCACACCCAACACAGAGGCCGCCTCAAGCACAAAGGCTCCAGCCTGCATCCTTTCAGGTAAGTGGGCTCCAGATATAACAGAGCCCTCAAGAGGCTGCCTTCCCTTGACTACAATAAACAAGGAAGAAAGTCCTAGCTTTCCCTGGGAGGGGTGTGGCTGTCCTTAGAGAGGCCTCACTCCTAAGCCATACTGAGCAGAAGTCCAGATACCCTTATGGCTAATGGGATTGCTGGAACCCCACCAGTGGGGCTGAAATCCCAGAAGGGGGAGGAGACAGTTTGAACAGGAGTTCCAGTGGCCACCCAACTTTCTTCTCGGGAGGCACTGAAAGATGGTACAGGAGGGTGCCAGGAATTTAGCTCAGTGGTGCCACTGCCTGCTGCCTCACTAGTACAAGGGCCCGAGTTCGATCCCTGGTACCAAAGTTGGGGGAGGAGACGGTACAGGAGAAAAGCCCCAAGTTCTGGTCCCAGCTCTACGTGGGCCTTGGGAGTCTTCCGCAGTTATGCCCGCCGTACTTTATTGTTATAGAAGGCTCAGTCCAGCCCTGAGGGTAGACAGAGCACAGGTTTCGGTTACTGATCCCTCAGAGGCCCAGTACTTCACAGTTCTATTTGTTTTGTGGGGGGTTTTGGGGGTTATGACAGGGTCTTGCTGTGTAGTTCATGCTTGCCTCGAACTCACAGCAGTCCTCCTGCCTGAGCCTCCCAGTGATTATAGGCGTGTGCTACCACATCCTGCCTCTTGTGTGGTGTTTTTTGCCCCTAGGAAGGGTCTGCAGGAGAAGGACAAGGTGTGGCTGCTGCGGGAACAGAAGCGCAAGAAGAAACTTCGAAAGCTGCTCAAACGTCTGCAGAACAATGACACATGCAGCATGCCAGGCCTCACATGTTTCACCCACGACAACCAGCACTGGCAAACAGCACCTCTCTGGACACGTGAGGAGGCTGGGAGCAGACATAGGACGGGGATGGGAGGCTGGGGTCCACTTTGCATGGTAAGCCACCTGCCCTGTGAGGCGCTGCCTTGCGGGTCTCTTGGAAAAACAGGTGCCAACATCAGCAGTCTACAAGTGTCATTTGGCATCTGAGGAACTGACTCAGGGGCTGTCCCTGACAGGAATCAGCTGCCAGCCTAAACTTCTTCCTTCAGACACATTCAAGGCATGGTCTTTCTTCCCTTGGCAGTGGGGCCTTTCTGTGCCTGCACCAGTGCCAACAACAATACCTACTGGTGCATGAGGACAATCAACGAGACCCATAACTTCCTCTTCTGTGAATTTGCCACTGGCTTCCTGGAGTATTTTGACCTCAACACAGACCCCTACCAGGTACAGACAGAACCATCTGGAGAGGGAGGGATGTGGGCTACACAAGCACTGCCAGTAGGTCCCTCACCCCCAGGAAACAAACAAGTTTCCAAGGCCCACTAAGTCCCTAGGACTGGAGGAATAAGTTCCGAAGCCACTGACAATCTAGGGACTCCATGGCCAACCAGCCCGCCTCTGCCTCCATTACCTGTTGTCTAACTTAGGTGTAAGTTAACTTCACGGAAGCTCCCTAAGGACTTCTTGGTGGTGCTGAACACCCCAGGCCTACAAGGAACTTACAAATGATGAATGCAACCTGAACCGCCAGCATGCATGTGTGCCACACACTGCGCTTAGTGTTACCACATTTTAAATCAGCTAGACACACACACGATCTCAGGGGTCCAGAGTCTAGGAGTGCAAGCAACATGTGAGCCCTCATACAGGAACAGTCACTACAACGCTTTAGCCTAGAGCTATGCTGCAGTGTGGCCTTGCTGTTGTCCCACCATCAACCTTCAAGAAAAGTCTGATAACTTTCATTTTTAAATGTCGGCAGCTCAGCTGCTTTATCTGAACATTTACCATGTAGGCTAGTAGTCTTCTCCTCAGACAGGTCACTGTGTAGCTGACCAGAAAGGGTGGCACACCATGCAAGTTAAATGATCACTAGTAGCTCCCAGACTAGGCAAGGACCCAGTCACTACCCATCCCTTCACAGAATGGCCCCTTTTCAGTCAAAGGAAACTCAGGCACTGAATGAAGGCTATAGATAAACCTAAGGCTTGAAAGGGCTTCCAAACTTGGCAAGTTTCCTGACCAGGCTCCAGAAGTTCAGCAGTAAGTGCACAGACCCAGTTTCACATAAGTTTCCATTCTCATTAAGAGGACCTGGTGAGAACAAAAGCTAAAACATCACCTAACCCTTTGAAATCTTAGCTCTTACAGAAATGAAGAGTGGGGTGAACCCCACCTCCTGGCTTTTTTCTCAGGAGCCACTGCTCCTGGCCTGCCTGAAACACTCCCCTGGCTGGCAAACGCAGAGGGAGGCAAGAGGCTCCGGATTCACCTTGTTGACAGCCTGCCTTTTTCCCAACCAGCTGATGAATGCAGTGAACACACTGGATAGGGATGTCCTCAATCAGCTACATGTGCAGCTCATGGAGCTGAGGAGCTGCAAGGGTTACAAGCAATGTAACCCCCGGACTCGGAACATGGACCTGGGTAAGTAGTGCCCTAGCGGAGCCTGCAGAGAACAGGGTAGCCACAGGAAGAAATTTACATAGGTTATATCTACCCAGGGAGTGAGCCTGGGTCAACAGGAGTCAGGGGATGACACAATTCAAGACAAATCATCTGGAAACTTATGGGCATCCCCTGCCCATGGCAGGAAGACTGCCAACTTTTGATGAGCTGCACTTCCTTAAAGACAAGTACCTAGAAGTTCAATCCCCGGTACCAAAAAAAAAGACAAGTACCTAGACCAATGATGGCAAACCTATGGCCTGCATGCTACAGTGGGTTTTTACCACTGAAAGCTTCAAAAGGTTCACCATCACTGACCCAGACCATTTGTATAGAACACACAAGATTCCTTCTATTTTTCTCATTTTTTCATTCATTCACGCATTCATTTATCAAACATCTATTAAGGGCTGGGTGTGGCAGAGCCTGTAATCCCATCACTCAGGAGGCTGAGGCAGGAGGATCACTGTGAGTTCAAGACCAGCCTGGGCTACATAATGAGTTCCAGGGCAGTCTCAACTACATAGTGAGATCCTGTCTCAAAAAAAAAAACATTTACTAGGAACTTAAGACCTGGGACCATGCTGGTTACTGGAAATCAAAAAGCTGACCATACTCTGTGACCTCATGTGGAGTTGTCGTTCTGCTCAGGACAACAGCCCATGGGGGAAGCCGCTGGCTTGAAGGAAGACACAACAGAATGACATCATACAGTGTAACCACGAGAGGGTTCTTGCATATAGGGTACAGATCAGGAACAGCCATTCTAAGAAGTGATCTTTGAGCTAAGCCCTGGAGAGTAAGAAACAATCAACTGTTAGACCCCGGAGGGCTGGCATTCCTGGAGTGGAGTGTGATGATGGGCAGAAGCCCAGCAATGTCAGGGCCAAGGCAAGTGAAGGTGGTAGAAAGTGACAGGTAGCTCAGAAAACCATCCTGTAAGAGCTTGGTAGGCCACAGCAGGAAATTCTGAATTCGTTTCAGTGCTTTAGGAAGCCAGTGTGGAAGGTTTAACCCTGAGCAGGGAGACAGTCTATATATTTTTTTTCTTCTCTTTGTTTTTTTATATTTTCTTTTCTTTTTAGAGACAGTCTATATTTTAAAAGGATACTCAAAAATTGTCAAGTAGAGGACCAAACAGTGACAACAGTTATCCAGGGAAGGTGGTAGACTGGAGATCCAGGTGGTGAAGCCCACAAGAACATAGTGAAGAAAGTCACATACTTTGTGTGGGACAAGAACAAAATTGGCAGTTCTAAGTTCAGGATGCTGAATAGATACCGTTTTTAAAAAACAGAAAACCTAGCTAGGTGTGGTGGTGCACAATTGTAATCCCAGCACTCAGGAGAGGCAGGAGGAGGATCACCACAAATTCAAGGCCAGACTTAGCTACATAGTGAGTGCAAGGCCAGCCTAAACTGCATAGCAAGACCTACCTCAAACCCCTTCTAAATGAAGGAAGCTATTCATTCACTGGCTACAACAAAACACAGATAAACCTTAAACCCTATGGTACTTGAAGGCCCACAGGCAGTTTTTACCTGTGTCAAGTAAGACACCTAGGGTTCCTGTCAGAAAAGTGGCTAAACAGCTGAAAAGGAAGAATCTAGTTGCTAAAGTCAGCTTTGGTTATAAAAAGGGGAAAGTAAGAGTTTACAGAAGTTGTGGCACTGACAATGCCCGCTCTACCAAGCAGTGCACAAATCATTGCCATCACATATCACTGTACACCATGTAATGTGCTAAGCATTTTATATACACTCACAGAGAATGCTCATGACAGCCTTCTGAGGTGAATCTTCTATGGATGAATAAAGTGAACCCAGTCGGCTGACTTAACAGCCCCTGCACCTATCATACTGCTGTATCCTCAGGACACCTTTCTTGGGACCTTTGGTGTCAGTCCACTGTAGCACAAGCATTCAAGCCCAGGGCTACCTCCCCCACATGACTAAGGACAGTGCTGGATGAAGGCACCTCCTACAGCCGACATGGTGACATCAGGTGGCAGACGACCTACAGGACACCCCAGGAGACCGGAGGAAAGCTCATCTCATACGGTCCACTCCATCTAACTGGAGAACACTTGGCATCCTGGGATAGTGACAAAAAGCCTAAGGTTTTCTATAAGTTTGTTATTGCCTGTACCATTTTTGCCTAAAATGTCTGTTCCTGTTTGTTCATTTTTCCCTCATTCAGGACTTAAAGATGGAGGAAACTACGAGCAATACAGGTATTCACTTTTGTTTCTAAAATTGGAGAAAGGCTACCATATCTTGACCCAACCTTTAGTCTCATCTGTGCGGATTAACCCATTATGTTGAGAAACTTGTTTCTCACTCGGCCTGGGGCCTGTATTACCCAACAGTGACAGGTGTCCTTCTCTGTATAGTTCTTTGGGGGATGACTTTCTTTCTTTGTGATGGTTAACATTCATTCTCCTTTTGAAACTTGAAAACTTAGGCAGTTTCAGCGTCGAAAATGGCCAGAAATGAAGAGACCATCTTCCAAATCACTGTGAGTTGAGGAACTAGTCCATTTACAGATACCAATCTGGTTCTGACTTGCTTCTTTTTGCATGCCATTTTCTACTACCCTCACTGTTCCCATTAATATCATATCCAAAACGGTTGTTCTCTCTATAATAATCTGTGCTTAGTAAACTTGAGCTATTGACTTACAACTGCTAGGCATCTTGAAGGCTGTGGCTGCCAGAGCACTAACTGGTGGGCACCACCAGTAACAGGGTGACCTCATTAAATGACTTCCAAAAAGTCCATCCTATCACGTGTCACTCTAGTGCCGAGAGGTTGGCAGGGACTGCACGAGACTGTGGTAAACTAGAAAGATCACCACACTTCTAATGAGGGTAGATGGTTTGTCCCCTGCAAGAGAACTGCAGATTATTCATGTGATAATTCACTTT
The DNA here is from genome assembly GCF_012274545.1 of Fukomys damarensis. Classification (NCBI taxonomy): domain Eukaryota; kingdom Metazoa; phylum Chordata; class Mammalia; order Rodentia; family Bathyergidae; genus Fukomys; species Fukomys damarensis. The sequence continues at coordinate 12,869,064 of NW_022900934.1, forward strand.
TGACAGTAGCAACTAATTGGACATTAAGTTACCCTGTGGGCAAACCAACCCCCATAGTGACCTGCCTGCCATTTGCAATCCTGGTCTACTTGTTTAGTGGCCTGTTATTTATTGTTGAAGAAAGAAGCATTTTGGGCTGGGGATTTATCTCAGTGGTTCCAATGCCTGCCTTGCAAGGACCTAAGTTCAGTCCCTGGTACCAAAAAAAAAAGGAAGAAGCATTTCTTTGCTGCTTCCAGAGTTTTCATTCTCCTCAGCAATTTAAATGTCATTCTTGCCAGCCACTATATAAGTGAGTAACTAAAAACGGAGACTATGGGGCAGGGTGTGAGGAGTGATCTAGAAATACTCATTTTCAGCAGCCACACCCTTGAAGCGAAGCTTACTCAGCTGCAGAAATCCTAAACAGTAGTGTCACCCAAAGGCTGAGAGGAGTTTGTTTTGTTCTACAGGGGACAACTGTGGGAAGGCTGGGAAGGTTAAGCAGCAATAGGCATGGACCTCCAAAATCAGAGTGTTCACCTGACTGTAACAGGCCAGGAAGAACAAATCACATCTCATTCCCAACTGACCTGTGATACAGGCCAGGAGGTCTGAGACAGACAACTGCTTTCAGTGAACATCGGCAAATTCTGGAGGACAACCATTAGAAGCAGAGAACTTCAGGAAGTCCATCAGGAAGTCCATTTTGCCCCTGCTTTGCTTTGGATTATACCTCACCAGCTGCACAAAATGCATTTTCATATCAAAAAGTCACCACTAACCTCCTCTGAGACGCTCACAAGGAAAAAAGAACAGATTTTCATGAAAACTTACCCCAGAGGTGAAAGTTGCTGCAATTTGTTTAAACCATGGGGTTTGAAGAAAAACAATCCTGTTTTAAATCCACTTTTTCTTTTGATTCATCACAAAGAGAAGTGAGTAGGATGGGCAACTTGCAGATGCTGGTAACTGCACAGATAATGAGTCAATAGCACAAAAACAGTGACAGGGTTACAAGCACTGTAACCCTGGTTGCCTCTGAAGAAACTGCCTTCCTTGTATATATGTGACTATTTACATGTAACCAACATGGGAACTTTTAAGGGACTCTAATGAGAAATACCAATTTTTCAAGAGTGGTGGTGTCAATAAACGCTCTGTGGCCAGTGTGAAAGAAAATCCCATGCAGTTGTGGACATTTCTGTTCCTGCCCAAATATATTTCTCCCAATATTCATTCCTTTGTCATCCATTCCAGAACTGATACTTTTATGATACTGAAAAAAAATGAAGTTGCTATATGTCTCAGGTTTGTATTTGTAAAGATATTTTGTAGTTTAAGTATTGTCATACAATGTTCAAACTTCTAGGCATTGACCAGTACTGATATGAAGAAATCTGACATTTTGTAAAAAACCATTGCTTGGGAGTTGAGGTTTTTTCCTTTGGGCTTTTTTGTTTTTTTTTGGTTTTTTTTTTGTTTTTTTGGTTGGTGTTTTTAAAAGCACTCAAGATACTACCAGTGAAGCAGATCCCTTGCTTAAGTGTAGAAGTGTTTTTTTTAAGGGTAGCAAATGATTATAAATAATAACTACAATATACCATACTAGGAGGGGCCTCCCTAGTGATAAATTTCACATTACACCAGCCTTAGGTTTCATTTTTTAAAAGCATTAACAGCAAAGCAATTCACCTTACCACCTTTATCCAGATACTCCAACCTGGTACAGATGGTTGTCAGAATTCAAGTAGTAGGAGGAACCTCGCCATCAGCAGTCCAACCCATTTCTCATTTGACAGATGATTCTCTTAAGTGTGTTTTGTAAAAACACTGTTTTTAACAGAAACTGCCACTGTTATTTGAAATAGGCTTTAACTTTCTCTTTTTCCCTTAATCCAATGTGATGCAGTGGGGGGGAATCATGCTCATAATCACCAATTTTAAATAGAAACCTTTATTTACAAGGAAATCCAAAATGGTAATCAAAGAAGTTGCAGCTCACCATCCCATCTAGTGAGCCATCCCATGTGGTTTAAATTCTTTGCAATTTTTCTAAATCAACACTTAGTGTAAACTTGATTGAAATCAAATTAATTCTTAATACTGTACGTCAATTCCTGAGAAATTTAAATATTGCTCTCAGAATGACATTTCTATCTTCTTCAAAATTCCACATACATACTGGAAAGAAAGGAGGGAAAAATAAGAAAACATCCTGCTCATTTGAAATGATTTACCTTGGAAGTGAACACGACTTATTTATTCCTCTGCTACAGGGGTAAATCGTCTTATCTCCTAGAAGATATATGCACCTGTAAATTTCCCATTTGTGAACTAAACTTGGATTCTGCAAATAAGAAGGGGCCTGGACTGGCTTAGGGGCAACTGGCAATCTATTTTGTTTACTTTCCAGCTGCTTCTACCTCTGGAAAAAAGTACTTCTAGGACACCAAGCCAATTATCTTCTATAGTACCCAACCCTAGCTCACTTTATATATTCATGACTGATAGACTAAGTAGGACTGTTTAGAGATATTTACACCTTTCAATCCAGATGGTCAATTAAGAAAAATGGCAGCATAATATGAACATTAATAATGAAACTTCTATTTTTTTTTAAGGAAGAGACATGTTATCTCCTTTATATCATTTTGATCTTCATAAAATATATATTTTTATTTATATATCTTTGGATTCAGCAAAAAAGTAGGTACTGGAAATATCCCACAATCATATTTACACCTTTCAATCCAGATGGTCAATTAAGAAAAATGGCAGCATAATATGAACATTAATAATGAAACTTCTATTTTTTTTTAAGGAAGAGACATGTTATCTCCTTTATATCATTTTGATCTTCATAAAATATATATTTTTATTTATATATCTTTGGATTCAGCAAAAAAGTAGGTACTGGAAATATCCCACAATCTAAAAGCAGATGAAAAGACTACTTATACTCTTTACCCAAGAAATACCTAGGTTTAAAAAAAGGGATGGGGGTGCTGAGAACGAGGAGAGGTAGGCAGCAGGAGTACAAAGAATTGTCCAAAAAAGATTAAAGGACAATAGAGGTAAAAACAACAAATTATCTCAAAGACTGCATCTGTTAAAATCAAAATCTTGAGCTTGCACCAATAAAAATCAACAGGTAGAAAATACAGAAACATGATAAACATGTTTTTCCCATACTAAAACGGGACGCTGCTGCCTTCTAGGTAGCCTGGAGTTAGGCCTGAGAAAAGAACCACAAAGCTTTGTTTTGAATAACTCTTTAAGAGTCAAGAAAGGCAGGAGCACCATTCTGTCAATTAGCTTGGGGAAAGCTCAGACACACCTAACCTACCTGGACTGAAAGACTCTGGGGTATGCCTCTGTGACCCAAAAAGAAGGTATCAAACTGAAAACCACAAGCTGTACAATGGAAGTTTATCATTTTAAAATCTGAGATTTATTTTTAACCTGCGGAGAAGGGATAAGAGTGGCAAACAAAATGGTCTGCAAGTGCTGGGAAAATAAAATCCATTGTAGGTGTGGTACCAGAAATAGGGCGCTTCACTCATTCTTAAACATATCAAAGAAATTAAATTAGCCAACTTCAAAGACATCTAGAAAGTTTTGCTAAATGTGTGAAATTAAAAAAAATGAACTGGCCAGGCGTGGCGGCGCACGCCTGTATTCCCAGCACTCGGGAGGCTGAGGCAGGAGGTTCACTATGAGTTCGACACCAGCCAGGGCTACATAGTGAGTTCCAGGTCAACCTCAACTACATAGACCCTGTCTCAAAAAAACCAAACAAAATAAAAATAAATAAAAAATAGGTTCTGAGTTATTACTCAAAAATGATATGCAAAGACATTTGAAAGTTACAGATATTCCAAACCGAAGTTTCATTCCACTGTTTGAACCTAACAGAATAACTCAGTAAACTTGACTTTTCCCCTACTCCAGAATGACTAGAAGTACCAAGGACAGGCAACAGCACAAAGTGGTGGGGAGACTTGGGGGACAAGGGTTTGCAAAGGTATTCAGACTATGGTTCTGAATAATTACAACACAAAGTCTGTTCTGGGTACTAAGCTCCTTAAGAAATAACAGTGACACTATTCTAATTTACAGGCATGTAGGGAAAACTCCGTATTAGAAAAATAATGATAGCTGAGCAGACACCAGAAACCACACACCAAGGATTCTAACTCCTGCAATCTCAATGTGGAATTCAGCTCCTAGCAACCAAAATCTTACAGCACTCCTATAATGCATGAAAAGACAACCTAGTACTTAATTTAAATTTTGCAAAAGAAAAGAAAATTTATAGGCTGCTTAAAATCCAGAAGATTTTCTTTAAATCAAATTGATTTTCTTCAAGTTACTGATTTTTTTTTTCTCCATATCTATTCATTCCCCCCAAATTAACAAAGTGCTTAGTTCTTGGACAGAGGAATTAAAAATAAATTTAAATGCTCACATCTAAACAAATGATCTCTTTAAAAAGCATTTAGATTGAGAGAATGAAAAGAGTGAGGCATCTAATGCTGGGGGAGAGGAAAAGCTAGACCCTTATCGTCCCCTCCACCCACACACCCAGGTGATTCAGGGATCTAGTTCAAATCCTCACCACAGAGCTTACTAAAATTGACAAATGTTAAATATTCAGCTTCACAAACTCTGTAAAAATGAGTTGTTGTGACCTACAAAAAAAAGGTATATACATATTTTACATAATACAATATCTTAATGGGTCATATTTACAAAAATTATTCACAGAAACACTGCAAACTTCTGATTCAGAAGGCAGTACCTGGCCTTAAGAGTTTCAGAAGTTTATCTTCAAAAAGCATTATTGCTCTACCATATAGGCAAAGGGTGACACCAGTACTTTAAAAATAATAATAATAATCATAGTTCTTGTCCAACAGATTAGTGTAGACAAAAACCAGGAATGTGGTTCACCATTGCTCAAGACCTCAAGAATATTGCATTTATCCATTACTTATTTACTTAAAGTGCACTCAGCTGCACGTTAGCATACAAAAAACTGCCACCGATGCAATTAAATACTGTCATCTCATTTTCCCTTCTTCAAAGCTACTGGACATCAATAACAAGCCCTGGAAGTGAAGTCATCACAGGACCTTAGAGCCCAATGAAAAGGTTCATAAGGAGAAGGCCTAGGACAATAAAAACTAGGGACAGAGCAACTCAATCAGCAAAGGACAAAAACTCAGAAACACCAAATCCACTGCATAAAGAGCAGCGTAGAATTACTATATGGAACAAAACACTTGAAGGCTGGGACTATGCTCTCTGTCCAATATTATAACTAGAGACAGAGATGTTCTGATCTCTCCAGACCACCGACATTTAGCTGAAAGACTTTGGCTAGCAAGGCAGAAGGAAGTAACATAGGAGAATATTGTGATCACATTCCTAGGAGGCAGAATGTCAAAAATACTCTGTTTTGAACACCATGATATACCAAAGTACAGGAGGAAAACAACAACAAAAAAAGATACTGCGCTTGAGCTTAAGATTTAGTCCTGCTCAAATGACATAACTTGAAATATCCCTGATGGAGATCAAAGCTGGTCCTCACTCCACAAGTGGATGCCTGGACAATGATTCTTTACCTCCCAATAATCCTACAGCAGTAGCATTTGTACAGTGATTTCCTTAGTGGTCCAGATATGGCGATGTCAGCAATATTTCTGTTATCAACCAGAAGAAAACATTAGTAAAACATGTGCTCAACAGAACAAAAACAAAATGACCGCCACAAAAACAAACACTGTCTACACACAGGATGTGACATGTAGCTGTGGCTGACCAGTTCAGACATCGTAAGAGCCCACATTACCAAAAATATTTAATGGGCCAGGGCCTTCAAACCTTTTTTTTTTCCCCCCTTTTAGGGAGGGTAGCACTGGGAATTGAACTTGGGGCCTTCATACCCTCAGCCTTTTTTATATTAAGACAACATCTTACTAAACTGCTAAATTGCCAAAGCTGGAATTCAGCCTCCCACAGTGCTGGAATTACAGGCATGTGAGCCAAATGCCATATTTTAAAATTATATATCCAAGTTGAAATCTATCTATACCTTCAGAATACAGGTGAGGCTTTAGAGGTTTAGAGTCTCTTCACATATGAAATCAATCCCCATACCTGATCAGGACCCATGGGCATCCCCGACATGGGCATGGAGTTCATGTTCATCTGTCCCAAGTGACCGCTGCTGCCATTCATGTGCACCATACTATAGGCTGCAGGATTCCCCTGGTGAGCAAACTGCTGCTGGGGGAAGGAGCTGTAAACAAAGTGTGATACTACTTTGAGTCGTTTCAAAAGTTGGCACCCAAAGAGTCTAACACAATTTGTCAACCTGCCCCCCTGTAAATTAAGCAAGGCCTTCCATTTTTCACAGCTAGTTGTACTCAATACCCTAAAAGGTATGTGCATGGTACACAGGATCCTCAAAAGAAACAAGCCAAATAACATTTTCGGACATGAACCTGGGCCTTCTGATTTCTCCATCAAATCAAGTATGAATTAAAAATGCAAAAAATTTAATTTCCTGAGTTTCTGGCACTAGGATGTGAATTGTGTTTAGACTCATTATTGTTTACCTGTTTCTGGCCATGTTTCCTGATGGCCAGCCCTTCATTTCTGAGGACTGATACAGGGGTGCAGTCTGTGGGTGCTGCATCATGGGGTTCTGGGGTGGACCCATCCTTGATGACATCACTGCATTAGGAGGACTGGGCACTCGACCAAAGGCTGGATCTGGCTGTTGTCCCATTCCTTAAAAAGAATGATGTTGAAATGCTACTCAGTTCTTTTTTTAGAAATAAGATGTGAAGCGCTACAAGAAGCTGTCTCCAAGTTATTCCTGCTTCTCACCGTGACAGCTAGGGTCACAGACTTACTACCTAGTGAAAGGCACACATCTAGATTGGGGGAAGGACAGCTGCTTCAAAAGCTTTTCTGTATAAAAGGGAATCCGTAACATTCTACTCATACCACTCTGTCCATCCCTCTTTCAAGGGCAGAGAAGCTATCATCCCCCAGAAAGCAGAGCTGCATCCGGATATGTAAGGTCCCCACATAAACATACCTACCCTACCTACTATGTTTCTAGAACCTTGTAAAGGTTGAGCTGCTACATTATCATCATTAATGCTAAGTTCAAGTCACCACAAAAAGGAACTTAAAGGCCCAAGATAGCACATCCTTCTCACAGACTTAAATATTGAAAAGATTAAAGTTCTGCTATACTGGGACATGTAAAAAAATCACAGGAGAATTTTGTAGTATTCCTCCCCAAAAGAAGAGGTAGAGAGCTGAAAAAACAAGACCTGAAAAAAAAAACCGCAAAAGAATATACGTGCCTCAATTACCTATAGCAAACATTTTGGTTCTCCATTATTTTAAAATAATTTTACTTTTCTTGTGAAGTAATAGTATTTGTTTTCCATGAACAACAGACCTGGCTAAGTCCTCAGAAATGTTACTTTGGGGATGGGACATTTACCATAATTTGGTGGGTATGGAAACTGCTGTGGTGGAGCCTGTGGCATTGCAGGCCCTGCCAAAACGCCATCCATACTGGGAGAAGCAGTCACATTTGGAGGTGGGCTGAAGGCCTGGCTTTGCTGCTGCGGCTGCGGGCGGTGGCTGCTGCTGCTGCTGCTGCTGCTGCTGCTGTTGCTGTTGCTGCTGATGCTGCTGCTGCTGCTGCTGCTGCTGCTGCTGCTGCTGCTGCATCATCATCGCCACCCTCTGTTGTCGAAAGTGATGACTTAACAGCTCTCTGCTACGCTGGGCAACCATCTGGGCATTAAGAAAACCCTGCTAATACCCAAAAAGAACACAATTACAAATAGCAAAAGCCAACCAGTTTCATACATATAGTGCCCCCATAATGCATTGGTATCAAAGAGAGAAAAGTATCTAGTGTCTGTCTTTAAAATTAAATGAAAAAGAAAATAATTCATCATAATTAAAAACTTTCTGAGCCTGGCACACTGGCACATACCTGTTGTTCAACACTCAGAAGAAGCTGAGACAAGCTCTCTTGAGAGCTCAGAAATTTGAGGCCTGCCAGGGCAGAATTAAAAAACCTTATCTTTTTAGAGAGGCCAGGTATGGTGGCATATACCTAATCGCAGCACTCTGGGAGACTGAGGCAAGAGGAGCCTGAGTCCAAGCACAGGCTTGGCAACTTAATCATTCAGCAAGACCCAATCTCAAAATGAAAAAGTAATCAAAAACACCTGGGGATGTAGCTTAGCACAGAGGCCCTGGGTACAATCCCTAGTTTCAGAAAGGCAGGGACAGGGAGGAGGACATGAAGGGAGAAGGGAGGGAAGGAAAAGGAGTAACAGGAAGGAACCCACTGACCAAAAGAAAAAAAGACAAGAAATAAAGGATGGGGGCTGGGGATTTAGCTCAGTGGTTCGGTGGCCTGCCTTGCAAGCACAAGGACCCGAGTTCAATCCCCGGTACCAAAAGAAAAAAGAAAAAAATAAATAAAGGATGGGGTTCTATTCAGATAAGCAGAGACCTCAGAGGTCTTGTAGTCTTTCAACTTTCCAAAAGGAGAGGTAGAAGACCAAAAGAAAGTTAAGGTGGTAACATGGTAAGACTAAAGGGCCAGGTGTGATGGCTCACACCTGTAATCTGAGCAGTCTGTCAAGCTGAGGTGGGAGGATCACAAGTTCAAATCAACCTCGGTAGTTTAGAGAGAACCTGTTCCAAAATAAAAACTTTAAAAACAAAAAAGGAAAAACTGGGATGTAGATCTGTGTTAAGAACCTTGGTTCAATATCCAGTACCACCAAAAGAAATAAAAAGGTCTCCACCTACCTCACAAAAAGGTCCTGAGTTTGATCCCCAGTACAAAAAACAAAACAAAACTCCAAACAAAGGGTAAAACTGTAAAATGACACTGATTCAGGCTCTATGAACTAACTAAGCAAAGATCAACTCTCTAAAAAGTAAAATGTTTTTATATGTTATTTGGGAGCCATCTTACCCAGTTTTAAAGATTTCCCCAGTACAAAAAACAAAACAAAACTCCAAACAAAGGGTAAAACTGTAAAATGACACTGATTCAGGCTCTATGAACTAACTAAGCAAAGATCAACTCTCTAAAAAAGTAAAATGTTTTACTATGTACTTGGGAGGCATCTTAGCTCAGTTTATACAGGATGATGATTAACACGAAAGTATCAGTAAGTACTTCCATGTAGGCCTAAGATAGTGAAACTGGATTATCAATAATATTTATAATTACAGTAGATAGAGGACTGTCATGTTGTCAACTGCCTCCTGAACACTGAACTAGATTGGTGTGGGGTGGGGTGGGGTTGCTGGAGACTGAATCCAGGGCCTTCACACAGTGCACTATATCCCAGCCCTGTCTACAATGCCTACTTGGCTGCTAGAGGAGAGAAAACTAGAAGAAATAGAGTATCTGGGCTAAAGGTGTAGGGGAAATGGGAAGGGTAGGGTAAAGGAAATAAGGGAAAAGAAAAAATATGAGAAAAGGAATAAATGGAAACAAAGACTCTGTAAATAGGGGAGGGGAGAGGGGGTAAAGGGAGGGCAGGAACAAGGGGAAGAAATGAGAATCGAGATCTGTCATGCAAAGGTAACAAGATCCCAATGATGAATGTAACTGTACTGTATACTTTTAAAGTATCAATAAACTCAGTAAGATTAAAAGAAAAAGTATCTCTTACGCAGTAAGTGTGTGGTTCCATAATCTAGGCACAAAGACATTTACAGAATTATTATTTTTAATTCCTAAAATGTTAAGTGATAGTTTGTCTCACAACACATCAAATGATTACAATGGGAAGTAAGGTAAAACAACACTCAACTGGTGGTTTTAATGAACCTCTCCTCTTATTACTCCCATCACCATCAAGAGAAACAAAATTCAACCTGTACATGGAACAGTTTCACAAGAAATTTCACAAGAAATTCAAAATTACTTTATTCTGTTCAGCATACAATGACTGAGAGCTAGCCACAAACCCAGCCCTGTCTGGAGTGTGGCAGTGAAGGCAAAGGCTCCTCCTCACCTGGGAGCTCACCTGGGGCTGCACCATAGGACTCATCACTGCAGCAGCACCAGCAGTGGGGTTCTCCATCTTCATTTCAAGTGCCTGCCGGCTCTGATTCAAGAACTGAGGAGAAACAAGTTTGTTAGGATGGAAGGGGAACATGTCAACATGCCCTAAACCAAGTAAGGTCACGATGGTATCTCCAAACCCATTAACCTGGTAAGTCCCATCTAAACTGAGCTGGTACATTTTAACAATGCAAAAACCATTAATTTAAACAAACAAAAAAAGTAATTGCTGAAATAAACTTGCCCAGTAATGCAAAGCTTTCATTTGGTACTGGGAGAAAAATAACACACGTCAAGAGTTTAAAAAACTGTATTTACAGGAACTTGAAGGATTTATACAGTCGGGTTTTCCCTGTGATTATTCAGGAAGTTGCAGAAACTGCTTTAATGTTATCAGAGTAACTGTGAATAAATTACCTCCTGGTACTTTTTCCTAAGTGACTTTTAGTGGGAAGAAATGATGAAAACTACAGTAATACCAGGAACAAAGCTTTCCCAAGCACCTAAGCTGACTACTAGGAATATTCAGGCACTGCAGAATCACTGGCTCATTGGATTCTAAACTCAGTCACTCACCTACTTCATGGGTTAGTACCATCACTTAGCAGACTTAAGACATAAACCATAGAAATAATATTTTACAACATTAACTAGAGATTAAGGACACAACAGGGGAAAAAGTAAGCTATAAGAATATTAAAAGAGCTCTAATTTTATAAAACACCTAAAAACTACTGACATCAAGAAGGCTTAAATACTTGGTTATAGTATCAACTACTTAAATATTGAAGTCCTCAAAAAACACTGTTTCCCTAAAAGAGCAATTATTTTTGACATTGTTACTTTTTAACCTGTACAATGAAATATTCATGTATGAAGGTAACTAATCATTTCTTCTTAAGGAGCCATCTGTACAAATACAATCTTACACATCAGTGAAAACAAAAGGAATTTATTTAGCTGGCAAGGGAAGGAGAATCAGTGGTAAAAGCTCTAAGGAACACAGCCTGAAAACGAAATAATGTGAAGCAAAAGGGAAAATCATTTAGGTTGCAGCCAGACATCATGGGCTGATTACCTGTTGGCCCTGCAGTCTCTGTTGAAGCTGCATTCTAAGTTGCTTTGGGGTGTTTGTTCTAGGTCTCATAATGTTGGCCCTAGGATGCATTCCTTGGAGAGGAAAATTGCCTTGCTGGCTCATCTGATTCATCATGGAGTTAAAAGACGGCGACTGTCCCTGGAGATTAAAGCCTCCCTGCAGTGGAGGCCCCTGTGTTGGGTATGTCTGCCCATACAAGGCTGCCTTCTGATCCATCAATACTGCTGCTTCTTGGCCTTGGAAAGAATCCTGTTTTGGCTCCAAAGCTTGTCCCTTAAACATCAAACAAATAAGTAATGAAGTACATCTGCAAAAGCAACCATAAACAAGTGTTCTACAGGAGGAGAAAAATAAAGGCAATGTGAATATAGGATGGTCCATAAAGCCAAAAGCAAAACCAAGTTTATTATCTGAAGTCCTATGAGTAATAAGTGCCTCTGCTCAGAACTGTGCCTTAGCACCTAGCAAAGAATCCCACAGAGACGGAAATTCCAAATATTTTCTGATTCTTCTACAAATGTATTACATACACGGAGGGAAACAATCTGTTCCAGACAAGATTTCTTTACTAATAAAAAGGGACCTCCCTAGTCAAGTCTTGTGTTTTGTTTCGTTTTGTTTTGGTGCTGAGGATTGAACTCAGGATCTTGCATTTGTAAGGCAGGTGTGGCACCACTGAGCTAAATCCCCAGCCCCCAAGTATTTTTTAAAAATCCATTAAAAAGACCATTAATAAATTATTCTGTAATTTGTATAACATTTTTCAGTGTAGCAAGAGGGGTAACTACCTACAGATGAATTTTTTAAAAAAATGTTCACATACTGACCAAGCCAGTAGTTTAAAAAACAAAAAAAAACAACCTCAAAGTGGTCCCCCTACATACTTTATTGGAGGAACCATTCATTGAAAAGTTCTTATTAAATGTTATGTGCCAGAAATCGTTTCTATACACACTGAAAATATATATATACAAAGTAGTATCCAACAGGTCACAGAAGAAATAAAAATAAATATTCTAAAGGAGGAAAGCACCTGCCATGCTAAATTAGAAGAGAATGCACTGCACGCAGAGGACTACATGCACCTTCATCTTCTCATGGTTGTGTGATGAGACACATGCAGTCAGTGATCTTGACAAGACTCCTCTCAAAGTACAGTTCACCCCACTGTGCCCTGTAACACCACCCACATTCATCTCCCACCTCTGGACCTTCCTCAGATAAATGCTACTACCATCCAGGCGCTTTTCTCTTCATACCTGTTATACTGAGTGCTCTCTTGCCAGTGATGATATCAAATTTGGTCTCCAGCCCAAACTTAATTTTGTTTATATAAATGCATAATTAACATCTTATCTAGATTATTTCAGGCATCTGAAATTTAACAGGTAGAACACCAAAGCCATGCCACAGCCCTTCTCCCTTAAACAAACTTTTCCTGTGCCAGGGATTTAGCCCAGTGGTGCTGCCACCTGCCTTGCAAGCACAAGGAGCAAGCACAAGGACCTGAGTTCGATCCCCGGTACCAAAAACAAAACAAAAACTGTTTTCCTTAACTATTCCCTATGCCATAATACCCTGCATAACCATTCACCACACTAGAGCTCAAAGATAGCAATTTTAATCTTCAGTCTTCTTTCCAAGTGCATGCACAAATACAAATTCACATACACAGCCCACGAAATCCTCTTTTACCCTAACATATTGTGTTGGTCCCTTCTTTACATCTCAATACAAGATTCTTGTAGTATAATAACTGGCATGTGTGCTTCTACTTTGTCATACCAACTCCTTTCCCAAAGAGACATCATAGATATCTTGTAATAAAGCTACTCATAATTTGTTAAATAGAGCAGATCCACCAACGCAGTTCTTTCCCTTGCTAACTCTTGCTAAAAATGATAGAAATGAAGGTGGGGATGGGGGAGTTGAGACAGGGTCTCACTATGTAGTCCAGGCAGGCCTTGGGGTGACTCCCCCCACCTCAGCCTCCCCAGTTCTGGGATTACAGTATGTGCTACCATGCCTGACAGCAGTAAAGAATTGAAAAGATTGTATTTACCAACAGAACAATAATAAGGAAGATTTAAAAAATCACTATTTTGATAGGTATTTGCAAGACAGAAAGTAAATGGAGTAGAAATCAACTCAACAGAGCAGAGAAACTCAGACCTGTGTGTCTGTGGATGAAAAATATATTTGAAAGATGAGGAATGTAGCCCACAGAATGGACAGACGTGCTTGGCATAGTGCCAGAACTGGGAGGAGTCTGATTACAGAGCAGGTGGCCAACTACCTCCCTGCTGACATCCTCAAAATATCCATATCTTCCACCTAAACCCCACAGGACTGCATTCAGGACTGTAGGCACAGCAGAGGGCAGGAGGCAGAGGCTGAAAACAGGAAATTTTACATATTTATAAATTTGAATAAAACTATACTTTGTAATTTTATATCCTATAGTATGAAACCATCCCCAGTTCAGCTCCCATATGTAATCAGGTAAAAGAAAATTTCCAGACAAGAAATGGAGGTCTCTTTGCCAGAAAAAACAGACCCGACAGGAAGAAGTGGCAGAGAATAATTCTATTTGTTGAAATTTGGGGAGTCCTAAAACAAAGAGAAGGCCAATTCCATACCTAATCATTCTAAAGAATTAGAAGTAACTAATTCTGCTCACATTTGGAAAGCTTCAAATCAGCTGGTTTATTTACACAGGTTCTCACTAAATGGCCAAGGCTATACTCAAATGCATGGTCCTTGGGCCTTGGTTTACCAAATGCTGGGATTAGAAGGGTGTGCCACCACATCCGGCTCAAATCGCTTTGGGGGGGCAGAAATCAAACTCCGGTCCTTGCGTCAAACTGCCTTTTTAATGTATTGTTCTTAAATCTCATAAGACAGTGACTACCAGATAGGTATTTGATAAAAGCTTCTAACATGAAAGGACTCAACTCAAAGACAAGACAGAGAGGAAAGAAAAAAATACACACACACACACACACACACACACATACACACACGTGTACAAAATCACTTTAATATCAAATATGTCAACAAAAACCTCAGAAAGGTTAGAAATAACCCAGGCATGGTAGCACACACCTATAATCCCAACATGGGACAAGGGGCGGAGGGGAAGAATTGAGACAGGAGAACTAAATTGAGCCTGGGCAACTTAGCCAGACCCTGTCTCAAAATAAATATTTAAAAAGAGGCTAGGGACACAACTCAATGCAAATGTGCTCAATTCAATCCCCAATAATGACGGGGAAAGAAAAGAAAAGATGACCTTATTTTTAAAATTATAAAAGAAAATGACCCAGGCCTAAAGCAGTAACTATATACCTAGTACACAACAGAATGACCCATATCAAGATACAGCCGCATAAAATTTCAAAAGAAAACTCCTTGTTGCCAAAGAGGAAAAAGTAAAAGAACACATGTAAAAAAACAGGGATCAGACCAGATAGAGCAAGACTCAATGGCAATACTGGAAGAAAATTGGACCTTCAAGATAACTTTCAAAATTTTAGGAAATTCTTTTCAACCTAGAATCTAATACATAGCCAGATATGCAAGACAACGGAATAAAGGTATTTTCAGACAAACAAGACCCAAAATATTGTATCTCATGTAGCAAGGACAGAAGTTAGAACCTGTGTTTCGGCAAAAGAAAGGAGTAAAACAAAAATGAAAATGACTTGAGGGCCAAAGATTTAACTCAGTGGCACCACACCTGCCTTGCAAGTACAAGGTCCCGAGTTTGATCCTGATACAAAAAAAAAAAACGATCATGGGCTGAGTGGCTTATTTAGCCAGGTGTGGTGGCGCATGCCTGTAATCCCAACAGGCAAAGAGGCTGAGGCAGAAGGTTCACCCCAAGTTTGAGGCCAGGGGGAACTACAAAGTGAGTCCCTCTCTCAACATACCAAAAAAAAAGAAAGAAAAGAACTTGAAATTTAGGAAATTAGGATTCAGTACAGGAGAATAGTGACATTTACTATGTCTGCCTCGGAAAGAGTAAAAAAAGAGGGCACTGTAAGAGGGAAGGAAGGATTATTAAATGTCTGAAAATGGCCGGGCGTGGTGGCGCAGGCCTGTAATCCCAGCACTCGGGAGGACTGCTGTGAGTTCAAGACCAGCCTGGGTTACACAGTGAATTCTAGGTCAGTCTCAACTACATAGTGAGACCCTGTCTCAAAAAACCAAAAAGTCTGAAAATGATAAAAACAGCTGAGAATTATTAAATAAAAATTTAAATTTTATAACTTTAATTGTATGATGTTCTACACATTATCAATACAGATATATTTAATATAAAGACATGCTATGCTTGGCTCAGCAGTAAGTCAAATTATAAATACTGGCTACTCAACAAAAGATATTAAACTGAAATATATATATGCATGAGTATGTAATGGGGGGAATATGTACAGCCACCAATTTCTTATCTAACATTTCAAAACTCAAATAGCTATTAAAATCTAACATGTTTTTTACTAGAAGCAAATATATTTAATAGTAAAACAGACTGGGGATATAGCTTAGTGGTATTGCACATGCCTAGCACCTAAGAGGCCCTGGATTCAGTACCTAGCACCACATTAAAAAAAAATTTTAAACACACACACACACACACACACACACACACACAAAGAGCCCAGAACTCTCGGGAAGCAGAAGCAGGAACACTGCTGTGTTTGAGGCCAGCCTGAACTACATAGCAAAGTCCTGCCTCAAAGAGCTATCCTGACCACTCAAGACCTCATTATTCTTCACCTCATCATTCTGAATTTGAAAACATAAACCTTTCAAAAGTAAGTAACAAAGTTAAAATCAAGCTCATCAAAAACTAAGGCAAGCTATTTATAATATTTGCTGTCCATATCTCAAGGAAACAACGTACCACCAGGCATAGTGATGCATGCCTATAAATCCAGTGCATGGGATACTGAAGCAGGAGGACTGCTGTGAGTTTGAGGCCAACCTGGATTGCACAGTGAGTTCAAAGCCAGCATGGATAACATAGCAAGACTCCCATGTTAAAAAAACAAAAATGGGGGGGGGGCATTGTACCACACACACAGCTAGCACAGGAAAAAAATTAAAATTCAAAATGACTGTTTCTCTTGTATGTGAATTGTTACTGCACCACCATAAAGTCAAAAAACTAAAAGCTGAATCATCATAAGCAAGGGGCCATCTGCATAAAACAATCTTGCAAATCAACAATATAAAAAACTCCATCAAGGGCCAGGGATTTAGCTTAATGATGCTGCACCTGCCTTGCGACCATAAGGTCCTGCGTTTGATCCCTGGTAAAGCAAAACAAAACACCTCATCAGAAACTGTAATAGCACATAAAATAAATATATGATATTCAATCTTACAAAGCAAAAAAAAAAAAAAAAAAAATCATAGGAAGACTCTTTTTCCTTTCACACTAACAAAGATTTTTAAAAGGAATCACACCCAGTAGTCCTTGTTTATCCATACTGTGGGTCCCTCATATCCATAAGCCACACCAACATGGCACTGGGGAGGACTTGCACGAGGAGCCACTATCTTGCTGTAGCAGAGAGCAGCTGCGATAAGCATGCAAGGTAACAACATGAAGATAAGGAGCAAAACCTATAACATATGAACCCTCTCTAACCCACTAATACTCCCATTACATTTTATAAGGAAGAAGCAGCAGCAGAAGACACACGAGTAAGTCAAACAACAGTTTATAACAGAATTGTTCTAAATTTTCACCAGCAGTGGACTGGTTAATATCATTCCATATAATAGATACTATTTGGCCATTAAAATTAATAATGTATATATCAAACAAAAAGATGACTGGGGCCAGGGATTTAGCTCAATGGTGCAGCCACCCGCCTCGCAAGATGCAAGGTCCTGAGCTTGATCCTTAGTACCAAAGAAAACAAAAATGACTAACAATTACTTTCAAAAGCAAAAGTAGTTATAAAGTGCTTTAAAAGTCTCTCATTTTTATAACATGCGCACACACACACACACACACACATTATGTACACTATATAAACATATACAGATGTACCTTTTTTACCTTTAGTACTGGGTTTGAACCCAAGGCCTTTGCAGTGAACTATATTCCCAGCCCTTTGTTTTTGTTTTTCCTTTTATTTTGAGACAGTGTCTCACTAAGTTGCCCAGGCTCAGCTAGAACTTGGGGTCCTCCTGCCTCAGCCTTCCACAGCGCTGGGATTACAAGTGTATACCACCATACCTAGCAATGTGTACCTTTTTTAAATCAAAAGGCATAATAAGCCAACAAGTAATTAATGATTACCCCTGTGTGTCACTATTAGAAAATTTAAAACTCTAATAATTTTTTTGTTGCAATTCTAAGGATTTTATATAATAACCACTAATTTATATCATCAGAACAAAGACAGCAATTCCCAGTTTAACATTTTGAAAAGGCAATTAAAGGTTCTTGGTCTCTGTCTACCTCTCACACACCGGAACAAGTTAAACATACTCTTTGGTGCCAGAGACCTATCACTGGTATGCCTGAAGGTGAAAATCAGGACTGCCTAAAGTTTCCCCATTTACCCTTTTAAAAGTTCTGTGGCACTGTCTGCAACATTGTTGTGTAATTTCTTACCTGTACATCTCCCGCAACAAAGACTAAGAACCTTCTGGTCTTGTCTGCTTATTTTCAAATGCACAGAACTATGAAATGCCCCCAATATGTACCCTTTAAATAATAATAGCTACTACAAAATGCATCTGTTGCAAAATGAATTTGTGAATGGCATATTTCCATAAGGCTGGATATGTAGATACAAAATGATGATGATGGTGGGACATTCAGAGTTACTGTTGTGATGTGTCTGACTTAACCTGAGAAACTTAGCAGGCTACCTCCTAGGAGGACACAGTGATTAGCTAGGCAGGGAAGAAAAGTAGTTATAGGAACGGAAGGCAAGTGGAGGGAATGGAGGGGAAGTAAAAAGAAAATTAAGATGTGTTCTGTGCATATACCAGCTCTTCACAGTGAATGTAATCATTATGTATTATGAACATGTACTAATAAAAATAATTTAAAATTTTTAAAGTTATAAAAATGATAACCAGTTAAAAGTAAAGTAGCACTTAAAAAATGTAGTAGCAGCATTTTAAAAACCTGTAGTGCAGGGCTGGGGATTTAGCTCAGTGGTTCTGCTGCCTGCCTTGCAAGCACAAGGTCCCAAGTTCAATCCCCAGTACCAAAAAATAAATAAAGAAATAATCATTTAAAAACCTGTAGTGTTACTGAATGATTTCTAGTTTCCTAGAATGTGACAAATTCATAAAATACCAGGTTGTTGGGAGTAAAATCACAATCAGAAAGCTCTTTTTCTAAATTTACCACTAATCATAAATAACAAACACAAGGAGTAGGAAAGCTGCACAAGCACCCTGTGCCTGGCCTCATAAAAGTGCACACATGCACACACGTGCTCACAGACACACATTCTTCCTAGTTCCATGTTGGTGGAACTTACCCGATTCACAAGTTCCGGTATGCCCAAAGCTCGGTCAATTTCTTCCAGTCCTGTTGCATCCGTGTTGCTCAAGAGTGTGTGCAGCTGGTCCAACAGAGCTCTTTCATCACTCTGGCCTTCCAGGTTAGAAGGTGGCCCAAGGAGATCATCCAGAGAATTCCTAAGAATTGGTCTAGAAAGAGACTTACAATCAGTTTTGGGTTTTTGTTTTTTTTTTTTTTTTTGGTGCCAGGAATGGAACTCGGGATCTTGTACTTGCCAGACAGACAGAGCACCGCTGAGCTATGGCCCCAGCCCTATAATCAGTTATGGCAGCTGGGCAGGGACTGTAACTCAGTGGCTATAAGTGCTTACCTAGCACTAACTAAATTGAGTAGTTTAATGCCTATAACACAAAAAATTTCTCTTTTTAAAAATAGGCCCAGGGATTTAGCTCAGTGGGGCCGCCGCCTGCCTCACAAGCACAAGGTCCCAAGTTCAATCCCCCATACCAAAAAAAAAAAGATAAGCAGAAGGGCTAGAGATGTACCTTAGTGGCACAGTGTTTACCTATTGTGCAAGAGGCCCCTGGTTGAATTCCCATACTGCGGGCACGCGTGCACACACACACACACACACACACACAAACTGGGTAAAGCTGCATACACCTATAGTCCCTACAATCCCAGCTACTTGAGAAGCTAAGGCAGGAGGCCAAGGTCAATGAGTTCAAGGCCACTCTGGGAGCCTTAGCAAGACCCTTTCTCAAAATAAAAGGGGTTTGATATTCAGAAACACACACACAGATAAAAATATTGACCATGCCAGGCATGATGGCATACTCCTATAATCCCAACAACTCAGGCAGGAGGCAGAGGCAAGAAAATCAACGCAAGTTTGAGGCCGGCCTAGGCTACAAAGCGAGTTCAAGGCTAGTCTGAACTACATGGTGAGACCCTGTCTCAAAAAGCAAAACAAAAAAAGTGTGTGTGTGTGTGTGTGTATTGTCCATGATTATTATATTAATTTATAATACATACTAACTCACATACTACAAGTAAAATAATAAACCAGGTAGTAAAGAACAGTGAATGGCACTAATATACATTTAGGACGCACAATGTGAAAATTTCACCAGGCTATCTTACACCAACGTACGAAGTTTACACCCTCAACTCCACCACCAAAATGTAATTGCCAAGTCCTAAGTGAGGGACACCAGATGTTGAGGGAAAGTGGGGAAGACAGTGCTATTTTCAAGAAAGAACAGAGGTGTAGTAGTTCTGATACTTAAAAAGCATGGAAATAGTAAAGGAACGAAACAGAGGATAGAAATGTTGAACTACCAATGATTTGCAGTCTGGAAAACTGACAAAATTACATTTTGTTATACTTGTCCCATAAAGTTTGTATTAACAAGTACAATACAAACTTTACACACAGCAAGGTGTCATAGTTCTCTAACACAAGGAACAGCACAAAGCAAAATATTTTTCCTGCCTGGAAAAAGTTCTGATTAAAAAAAAAAAAAAAAAAAAAGTTCTGTGAACTGGGCATGATAGCACATGCCCATAATCCCATTATTTGGGAAGCTGAGGCAGGAGGATCACCCCAAATTTGAGGCCGGCCTACACAGTGAGCAAGGTCAGCCTATACTATGAATCAAGATACTGTCTCAACACCCCCTCAAATAATTCTGTGAATCTGGGTGTGGTCTGTGCACCTATAATCCCAACTCTTTGGGAGGCAAGGCAGGAGGATTATAAATTCAAAGTGAGGCTGGGCACTTGGAACTTGTCTCAAAATAAAGTTTTAAAAAAGAGGTAAGAATGCAGCTTTGATTCCCTGGGTTCAGTCCCCAGTACTGGAGGGGAAAAATGTGTATCTACGAACATGAAACTTTGTCCTCCACTAGGTAAAGAAACATTCAAACTCATTAAACTCAGTTACATCAACACTACCCAATCAATTCATTTTTTTCCTCTGCTTAATTTACTGCAAAATTGGAGTCAGAGGTGACACGGTGGCTTCTTGCATGTACAGAAGTTACTAAACTAAAGGAAAATAAAACATAAGCCATGTGTGGTGGAACATGCCTGTAATTCCAGCATTCAGGATCACAAGTTCAAGGCCAGTCCAGGCTACATATATTGAGATCCTGCCTCAACCAAAAAGTAAAATGCAGATGTAATCCACAGTCTTTCTTTTACAAAGAAATAGGTGAAATAGTTCACTTTTACCACCATTATGGAAATACTTTGTGTTTTTTTTATTAATTTATTTATTTTGGGGTAGGGGGGAGGAATACTTTAAATAACTTTAGGAAACAACTATCCAAACGGGATGTGGTGGCAAACACCTATATTCCCAGCACTTGGAAGGCTGAGGCAGGAAAATCACAAGTTTGAGGCCAGCCTGGCCTACATGTATACTGAATTCAATATTCAGCCTTAATTATACAGCAAGATCCCCTCTCAAAAAAAAAAAAAAAAA